>NC_138771.1:125325229-125592729 GCF_965119305.1 Pelophylax lessonae | reverse complement strand
GCAATCTGTATGGCTGACTATTGTTTCAAGAATGGTATTTTTAATATATAAAAAATTATTAATATTGTATATTAAAAGCTCTAATTATTGTCTGGTAAGATCAAAAGGTAAATGTTTGCTACAAAACTGCTATTGCATTAATGCAATCCATAGGATGTACATAGGCTGCTCACAAAGATTCGCAAATAAGCACCAATTTTTCGTTAATAGACTATTTTCTACAGTGCAGTTTTCTTGTAATGTAACTACAATCATTACCTTTCATATGATATAACGCAATAGAAAAAATGGGGGTGAAAAGGCAAAGAGTTCATAAAATAATGAGTAAACAAAAATGGTATGAGATTGTCTATTTTTTTTGTTGTATCAGGGGATATATTGCATGTTTGTAATGTCGGAGAATGTATGTATTAGGAGGTTGTCCTCATACACCTTTATCCCCCCTGCTAATAATGAACATAAACATTGCAATATATGAAATCCTGCAATAATACGACAGGTTTGAATACATATATATATATATATATATATATATATATATATATATATATATATACACACACTTTGTTTTCCCATAGCGTGCTATCACTTCATAACCTAACATTCTAACTAATTATTGTAAGTGTACACCAAGCAGAGCTTTTCGTGTGAAGTTGCAAACAAGTATTAAGCAACAACTTGTCACGCTATTAGGAGTTGGTTGACAAGTGATAGAGAAATGTGCCCTTTGCCAAGGATGTTTTTATATAGAAATATGAAGTGTCTCTGATATCACATGATCACAGACAATGTTTATTCGTTTTATTAGGGTTCAGGGTACCCCAGGGAATTTATGTCGGGTTAACAAAGGACAATAGCAGGGAATGTGCCAAATTTATTCTGCTGTCATCATAGGTGATATATTCTCCTTCCTTCAATACTATGAATGATAATATTTCATTTTAGGGGTACATCAGACAGCGTCACCATATTGTGTAGCCTTATTACTATGACAATAAAAAAGACAGGTACTTCAATACCCGAAGTTCTGCTGATAAAGGATGATTGACTTTAAAAAAAAATATATACTGTGATTCACTATTTTTAGAGCAATATGCTCCAATACCATAAATCTTTCAGAGTTATTAGGCAAAGTGCTGTAAAGTGCGATAATTAAAAAAAAAAAAAAAAAAAAAAAAAGCAGACATAAGCTTTTTTTTCTCCAATAAAATACAGTCAACTGCAATTGCAATGCAGTAACGAATACGTCCACTAGGTCCTATTCCTATAGCCTTGAGCGTAGAGATGATGGTCAGTCTACTATAAAAAAAACCTAGAAGAGATCTTAAAATACACACACATACATATATATATATACATACATATATATATATATATATACATATATATATATATATGTGTGTATGTATATATATATATATATATATATATATATATATATATATATATATACAGCATATATTTGGCCAGATAGATAGACAGACAGATAGATATGTAATCTAGTGATCTAGTCCAATTATTAGCTGCAGAGGGTGACTGCCAGATTGCTATTAATGGCACCCACCGTTGTACTATTAATCTCTGCAATGTAACCTATGTTTTCTATGTTTTGGTATTACAAGGTTGTCATATTCATTTCAATAAACATACCAGTACAATTAATGGCAATGTATATGCACTATAAGAACAGTTTGAACTCCAATGTAATAGCTCAACACCTCCACTTTGATTAAAAAAAGTTAAGCAAAGTTATCACTGTATAGTACTGTATACTGATATGTGATGGTGTTCACATATGCGCCGTTATCTTCCGATTGCATGTGTCCTGATAAGAGATACAGCTTATTAGTCACTTTATATAACTTATATCTACTCGTAACGACCAGGATACGTTTATTATATGATTTCTTTAGGATATGGCAATAAGATGTGATGTGTACGAAAAGGTGTCAGGTCTTACTCGGAGATATTAATGCCTCATAGCAGAAATTACCTGCCCCACACAACTGTTGGTATGAGTCCTACACAAGAGATAACATGAGCCCCATACAACTAATGAAATTAGCCCTATACGAATGATATAATGAGCCCCATACAACTAATGAAATTAGCCCTATACGAATGATATAATGAGCCCCATACAACTAATTAAATTAGCCCTATACGAATGATATAATGAGCCCCATGCATACATTCTCATAGGAGTCCTACACAAAAAAATATCATGAGACTCATACAACTGATGGAATGATCCCTGTACAAATCATATGATGAGTAACATTAAACTGATGGTATGAGCCCAATACAAAAGATATGATGAGACCCATGAAACTAATGGTATGAGCCCTATACAAGTGATATTGTGAGCCCCATGCAACTGATGGTATGAACACTACATAGGCGAAATCATGAGCCGCATAAAACTGATGCATGACACCTATACAAATTAAATGAGTCCCATAAAACTGATGGTATGAGCCCCATGCAAAATATATCATGAGCCCCATACAAGTCATATCATGAGCACCATACAATTGATGGTACACCCTGTACAAGTGATATATTGAGCCCAGAGGCGTAACTGGAACCTTCAGGGCCCTGATGCAAGAAACCATGAAGGGCCCCCCAGACCCCTGGCCGGGGCCCTTACCTTCAAGCCCAGGGCTCTTCCCACTAATCCTGGGGCTCTTTACACTCGTTGCATGGCCTTTTATTACGGTCCCGCAGCAGGATTCTTTCACAAGTTCTGCAGTGGGCCCCCTTCCTGCAATCTTGGGGCCTCCCCACAGTGGTGCAATGCCAGGGTCCGGTCGCAAGTGTGACCTTTGCGATCCTGGAAGTTCACCCACTGGTTTGCTACCGGGCCCCCTGGAGCATGGGGCCCGGTAGCGATTGCAACCCCTGCAACCCCTGTAGTTACGCCCCTGATTGAGCCCCATAAAACTGAGGGTATGAACAGTACACAGGTGATAGCACAAGTCCTGTACAACGGATGGAATGAGTCTTATGTAAGGGGTATCATGATCCTCATGCAGCTGATAGTAAGAACCCTAAGTGACATGAGTCTCATACAGCTGATGCTGTGAGCTCTAAACAATTGGTATCATGGCCCATACAACTGATGGAATAGTACTACACAAATACTATCATGAGTCTATCCAAGTGTTAGTATGAGCACAAGGTATTTTATGATCCTCATACAACTGGTGATGGTATGTGCCCTTTATAAGTGATATGAGTCTCATACAATTGATGCGATGAACCCTTTACAGCTGGAATTACCTTGTACAAGAGCTATGATTTCCATACAACTGATTGTATAATCCCCATAAAGCTGATTGTACAAGCCTTGTAAAAATGATACAATGGTCCCCACACAAATGGTGGTGTAAGCCCTATATAGGTGATGTAATGATCTAACTGATGGTATGAGCTCTATAAAAGTGACATCGGGACCCAATCCAAAACCGGTATGGCCCCATACAAGAAATATGATGGTGATATAATGACCCCATACAAGTGATGGTATGAGCCCAATTCAAGTGATGGTATGAGCCCAATACAAGTGATGATATGAGTCCAATACAAGTGATGGTATGAGCCCAATACAAGTATTGGTATGAGCCCAATACAAGTGATGATATGAGTCCAATACAAGTGATGGTATGAGCCCAATACAAGTGATGGTATGAGCCCAATACAAGTGATGGTATGAGCCCAATACAAGTGATGGTATGAGCCCAATACAAGTAATGATATGAGTCCAATACAAGTATTGGTATGAGCCCAATGGTATGAGCCCAATACAAGTGATGGTATGAGCCCAATACAAGTGATGGTATGAGCCCAATACAAGTGATGATATGAGTCCAATACAAGTATTGGTATGAGCCCAATGGTATGAGCCCAATACAAGTGATGGTATGAGCCCAATACAAGTGATGATATGAGTCCAATACAAGTATTGGTATGAGCCCAATGGTATGAGCCCAATACAAGTGATGGTATGAGCCCAATATAAGTGATGGTATGAGCCCGAAACAAGTGATGGTATGAGCCCAATACAAGTATCGGTATGAGCCCAATACAAGTGATGGTATGAGCCCAATACAAGTGATGGTATGAGCCCAATACAAGTGATGGTATGAGCCCAATACAAGTGATGGTATGAGCCCAATCCAAGTGATGGTATGAGCCCAATAGACGGGGATTCTATGAAAGGTGTAATAGGTGTATGTGTGCAGGTAAGTGCTCCCATTCCATGCGGACATCTACCTGCTATTCCAGACAGAAGTCTACACTTTTCTCAGCGTGTGTAACGTGATCCTATTTCTCTATTCAGCCCTCTACTTTCTAATGAAGGTGCCGCCCCATCGCATGCTTATCTGACTATTAGATCTGTTCTCGGAATGAATGGCTCCTAGGAGGTTCCTGTTCTTCACGCAACCATTTACACTGCAGCTAATGATGAGCCTGGTGGCGGCTCTCCAGCAGGATGGTCATGTGAGGAGGAGCTCTATCCAATCAGGAGTCAGCGAGGTGTATATAAAAGCGTGCAGGCTATACTACACATTGGTACTCACAGCAGGGTACAGACAGAGGTTTACCTGGAACTGAGAGCAGTGAGCTTCACATCTGAGATAACCGGTATGTATGGGCTACTTCTATACACTGTCCTACCTGCACTACTGATCACCATTCATTCTATACTGTCCTACCTGCACTGCTGATCACCATTCATTATATACTGTCCTACCTGCACTGCTGATCACCATTCATTATATACTGTCCTACCTGCATTGCTGATCACTATTCATTATACACTGTCCTACCTGCATTGCTGATTAATATTCTCTATACACTGTCCTACCTACACTTCTGATCACCATTCATTATATACTGTCCTACCTACACTGCTGATCACCATTCATTATACACTGTCCTACCTGCATTGCTGATTAATATTCTCTATACACTGTCCTACCTGTATTGCTGATCACCATTCATTATACACTGTCCTACCTGCACTACTGATCACCATTCATTATACACTGTCCTACCTGCATTGCTGATCACCATTCATTATATACTGTCCTACCTGCACTGCTGATCACCATTCATTATATACTGTCCTACCTGCACTGCTGATCAAAATTCATTATACACTGTCCTACCTGCACTGCTGATCACCATTCATTATATACTGTCCTACCTGCACTGCTGATCACCATTCATTATATACTGTCCTACCTGCATTGCTGATCACTATTCATTATACACTGTCCTACCTGCACTGCTGATCACCATTCATTATACACTGTCCTACCTGCACTGCTGATTAATATTCTCTATACATTGTCCTACCTGCACTGCTGATCACCATTCATTACACACTGTCCTACCTGCACTGCTGATCACTATTCATTACACACTGTCCTACCTGCACTGCTGATCACTATTCATTATACACTGTCCTACCTGCACTGCTGATCACTATTCATTATACACTGTCCTACCTGCACTGCTGATCACCATTCATTACACACTGTCCTACCTGCACTGCTGATCACCATTCATTATACACTGTCCTACCTGCATTGCTGATTAATATTCTCTATACACTGTCCTACCTGTATTGCTGATCACCATTCATTATACACTGTCCTACCTGCATTGCTGATCACCATTCATTATATACTGTCCTACCTGCACTGCTGATCAAAATTCATTATATACTGTCCTACCTGCACTGCTGATCACCATTCATTCTATACTGTCCTACCTGCACTGCTGATCACCATTCATTATACACTGTCCTGCCTGCACTACTGATTAATATTCTCTATACATTGTCCTACCTGCACTGCTGATCACCATTCATTACACACTGTCCTACCTGCACTGCTGATCACTATTCATTATACACTGTCCTACCTGCACTGCTGATCACCATTCATTATTCACTGTCCTACCTGCACTGCTGATCACTATTCATTATACACTGTCCTACCTGCACTACTGATTAAGATTCTCTATACATTGTCCTACCTGCACTGCTGATTAATATTCTCTATACACTGTCCTACCTGCATTGCTGGTCACCATTCATTACACACTGTCCTACCTGCACTGCTGATCACCATTCATTTTATACTGTCCTACCTGCACAGCTGATTAATATTGTCTATACACTGTCCTACCTCCATTGCTGATTAATATTCTCTATACACTGTGTCCTACCTACCTGCACTGCTGATTATGATTCACAATCCTCTGTCCTACATGCACTGCTGATCATCATTCTCTTTGCACTGTCCTACTTGCACTTCTGATATGATTCAGGTGGTACAGCACACATATTGGATACGTTTTATGTATGTTTTCTTATAATATGCATCTTTCTTAAAATAATGAGGATTTAAAGAGCTAGAGGAAAGCTTTCATATACTGGCAGATCACATTTTATACAATTCAATTTTTTTCCTCATCCCTTTTGCAGTACACTGGTAATTCTTTTAGGCACTGTACAAGTATACATGTGGATGATAACCAGAGACCTCTTGCACACTGCAGGGGGGTGAAACTCCTAAATCATTATTTTTAGGGTTACTTTATATTATCTATTGTTGTTTAGGGTGGGTGTTTTTACGTTTTGACTTTGAAAAATAGCTGTGAATAAAATGAAAGAGCAGGTGAACATACAGTATAGTAACACAGTATTTTTATTTTTTTTTTATACAGCAGGATTATAGACACCTGATTTTTTTAAACACAGGCATGATCTGGGTGGTAGTATAGCCAGATGGGAATTTTTGCCTTGTTTTTTTAAAAAGGTTGAACTCCTTTGCTTTAGAAGATTGGAACTCTTGCATGGATAATTGGTCCTTTTCCATTTCTGTCCTGTCATGAAAATGCTAAAAATGGCTGTCATTATATCCTCTGGCTTTAATGCTTTAATAGGCGAAGTCTTTATCATTTTTATAAGGAGGTCATGAAGGGCAAACACATGATGCAAATAGGATATTTTGCACATCTTGGTCTGGACAAAATATACTTTTATATATATACAAAATATATATATATTTTTTTTACTATGAATTTATACAGTATATTCCAAAATGGAAAAACAGTTTGAAAACAAAACAAATATACATTAGCCAGACTTGCGCGCGCCAAGCAGGAAATAATCTGTATAGTCAATCCCAATCCCAACACTGCATAATGAGCCATGGTGGATTGCGTTTCAGAGGCGTATGAGTGGCGGTTTGCAGACATTCAGGAAGTTATACTGCTGCCTCTTGAATGCCTGTTTTGCTTTTTTTTTTTTACTCACTCCCAATGGGGATTTTATATTGAGATACCAAGCCATAATCGCATGCCAAGTGTTTGACACTTGGTTGCAGTGGAGTCCCATTGATCTCATTAGGCGCATTTGGCAAGTGGAATGTCTGCCAAATGCAACATTGCTATTTAAAACCTCAACATGGCTGGATCTGTTTATAGACCTCAGCAGGCGCCATGTCAAGGAGTGGCGACCCTAGCATAAGGAACAAACTTTTTAGAGAAAGAGAATACAATAAGACACGTGGCCACTCACTAAAACTAGAGGAAAAACGGTTTAACCTTAAATTATGTAAGGGGTTCTTCACTGTCAGAGCAGTAAGGATGTGGAATTCCCTTCCACAAGCAGTCGTATCAGCAGGGGGCATCGATAGTTTCAAAAAACTATTAGATGGGCACCTTAAAGACCACAACATACAGGGGTATACAATGTACAGTTAACAGCAAACACACGTACACATCATAGGTTGAACTGGATGGACTGATGTCTTTTTTCAACCTCACAAACTATGTAACTGTAAAATATACAGATTTTTCGGATAAAGAACCAATTTAAAAAAAAGTAATTCTCCTCAAGTTACTGTTTGCAAACTTTATTTAAACCCCTAAAGTAAGCCTTCAACAAGTTTCCCATAACATAAGCATGAATTGTGACCCTTAAAAAGTAGCCTGACCCTAACAATTATAACACTAACTCTAACACTTAACCCATAACCCTACTCTCATATCCCTCAAAATCCAAACCTAGACATGGGTTTTAGAGTGCTGAAACGATTGAACCTGAAAGCAGATACTCTCAATATTTCAGAGTGCTGAGATCACTGTTAGCTGGTCACACATCTAAAAGACAGTAATTAGGTGTGTCACATTACCTCTGTTCTTCCCTGAAGAAGTGTAGAGAATCAGACAAAAGGTTCCAGCCTGCCTAATCATTAGCTACACCCACCCTTAATAAAATGCTTGGATGTCAGACATGGAGTGACCATTATCCAAGCACTTGGATGCCAGACATGGATTGGCCATGATCCCGGAGCTGTGTGTCAGACAGTGATTGATCATTATCCAAGCGCATAGATTGGTAATTACCACAGTATGACTTAATCATTATCACAATGGGAAAAAAAATTTCCTTTTTCTATGGTACAATAAAAAAAAAAAAAAATACAAGAGTATTTGTCAAGATCTACATAATGTGAACTGGTTAAAGTGTTAAAGAGTTAGTGTTAAAGAGACTTAAACCTAGTGATTAAATGCAGCTACACCTTTTAATCTTCTTAAGATGACCATCAAAGGCTACCTAAACTACTTAATGGTCAATCTGTGACTTAAACATGAATGATTTTCTACTTAACACCTTATGTAATGTATATACTTCTTTGATGTTAGGGAATTAAAATCACAGACACGTTTTTACAAGTCTTACCATACAGTTTATACCATATATGAATTATGTCATTTATGTGATGGTATCCAGGATTCAGAAAAAATATGTGTGAAAAAATCTAGAATTAAAGTTTTTAACTCATTACACTTAATCTTGCTATGATAAGCTGGCCCTACATATTGCATTCTGATTGTTTAAATCTACTTTAGACTAGCCAACAACTCCATAGTGTAAAAGCCTACCCGATTCCATATACATGAAATAGGTTTCTTAGTTAGCCCCATAGACACAAGCCCTAATGTGTTCATACATATTGACTAGTTTAGGAACAGGCTTTGTAGGATACCAATCCCTTCCTTCTATGAAGAAAAGGGCAAAGTTATTAATCATAGATGTACTGTAACTGCTGTTGGTCAAGTCACAAGTCACATCATGAATGGTTCTGGCACATTAGATGACAAAGATGTGTAAATCCAACACTTATACCCTAAGCTATTTCTAGTTAATCCTTAATTCTAAATTGTCTACTAAATTTTAACTTCTAAATTGTGTACTAAATACCCTACTGGTTAATGAATGCATTTTGGTTGCTTGCTTAAATATATGGTGATTTATAAATATACAACAATATTTTCTAGCTATTGTGATTAAGGTCAAACTATAATTTTCTTCCCCATCATACAGTGTTTTATAATAGCTTTCTCTGATTTTTTTTCTTAGGCAAGATGATTGATTTGGTCAGCTACTTCAGTAAGATATCAGCCACAGAGGTGCTTCTTACCTCTGTGGTCTTTTCTGTGGTTTTCCTAATCCTCAAATCTTACAGTCAGAGGGTTCCTTCTGGTACGAAGAGAATGCCTGGGCCATTTCCTCTGCCATTTATAGGAAATATCCTCTCCTTAAGCAAGAATCCTCATCTCAGTCTTACCAAGATGAGTGAGGTTTATGGAGATGTGCTTCAAATCCAAATAGGCACAAAGCCTGTGCTAGTGCTAAGTGGACTGGAAACAATTCGACAGGCTTTGCTAAAGCAAGGTGAGGTGTTTATGGGACGCCCTGACCTCTTTACCTTTCGCCTGATCAGTGATGGACAAAGTTTAACATTTAGTCAAGATTCTGGTGAGGTATGGAAAGCCCGTCGCAGATTGGCACATAATGCCCTTAAGACCTTTGCAATTTCTCCCTCCCTCACATCTTCTAATATATCTCTGGTGGAAGAACACATAAGTAAAGAAGCAGAATACCTTGTCAAAAAGTTTCAGCAGCTCATTGAAGAACAAGGAGAATTTGACCCCTATAGATACGTGGTGGTTTCTGTAGCCAATGTCATTTGTGCAATGTGTTTCGGAAGACGCTACAGCCATGATGACCAAAACTTCCTTGACATAGTCAACCTGACCGATGAGTTTGGAGCAGCAGCTGCCTCAGGAAATCCTGCAGATTTTATACCTATCCTTCAATATCTTCCAAGCCGGACCATGAAAAGATTTGTAGACGTCAACAAAAAGTTTGTGAACTTCATACAGAAGATTGTTCATGAGCATTATCAAACATATGATAAGGTAATAGCTCAATACAAACATATTCCACATGCACAATACTACATTTTGTTTTGTACAATATACGGAAGACAAATTCTTAAGAGTTTTGCTTGCTCACATAAAATATCTTAGAAAGTAGTGCAAGTAGAACACTTACAAAACTATGCTACATAAAATATAACCAGTAAAAATTTGCCAGCATATTATGCAATAGCTCTGCGTGTTGCTAAATAGTACAGCATTTTATCTGTCAACATTTGTTATAATGAATGTTTTATACTTTTTTTTTTCAGAATGCTGTTCGCGATATTACTGATTCTCTAATTCAACACTCTCAAGAGAAGAAAGTAGATGAAAATTCCAACGTGCAGCTATCAGATCAGAAGATTATCAACATTGTTAATGACCTTTTTGGGGCTGGTAAGTCAGACGTTTTTGCAAAAGAATATTTCAAATGTAGCTACCCATACGTGATTATAAACTAACCATCAGTAATATTCAGTATTTCTTGTTGTTAAACCATTCATACTTTTTTATTCCTTTAATTTAGCTTGAGTCCTGTGATTTGTTGCTACAACAGTAGCACTTGCTAGGACTTAGATTTACTAGTAATTACGCCTAAAATAATAATTGGTCCCAGAGTACAACATGAACTTCTATATTAAAGAACTTAACCCCCTATCATTTACAGCCAAGGATGCTGCCCTCTTAGCCTTTGTTTGATCTTCAGGGGCCAGGGTGTTGTACATGTGATCAATTATGATACTAGCCAATTGATGGTTTGACAGTTTGGTTGAAAGCACAAACAACTGTTGTGACAGTTATTATCCATGCCATGCCTTAAATATAACGGTCGTATAAAACAGTTTAATAAATGGGAGTTAATTCTATTTTAAAGTGTTTGAGGGGACTACTGTATATGTTCCATATAGCAGCACGCCAGATAATTTTATGTCCCCCCCCCCCCAATTGTGCCCCTCCCACTTCGTATAATTAAATTCTATACAGTGTTTGGCTTACTGAAGGCCTTTGCAGTGGCTCCCACCCACAACTTCCCCAGACAAATATTTGACAGCACAAAACAATAGGATGTACTGTACGAAACATCAAAGGCTAATCCAATGATAAATACTGTATCTTACGTTCTGTTACACTTGAACAGATTTATTATATTTATGAATATTGTCTGTGAATTTTAACGATAGGGAACATGTGGTCCTAGTTTGTTTTTATGTCCTGGATATCATATGATTTTTACATTGCCAATCTGGTATTATATTTTTTTACTAAATAATCATATAACATTGTAATCTCTTTCATACCTTTTTAGGATTTGACACTATAACTACTGCCTTGTCATGGTCTCTGACATATCTTGTGGTTAATCCCAAAATACAAGAAAAAATACAGAATGAATTGGGTAAGTTGCACAAGAGTAAAATAATAATGATAGGGGGAAGAGAATAATCCATAGGACTGAAGAGGGGAATTTTATTTTTTTTAATCTGAAATACTCGTATGTATTAATATAAAAGTGCAGTTATCTCAGCCTCAACATTCATGATTACATATTATCCATAAGAGAATGTCACTGAACTAGTACTGCTACAATCTATGTATGTATCGTTAGTACTTTAAACACATAAAACAGCGTTTAGTAGCTTAAAAGGGCAGTTTTCATGTTTAATTCTCTGCATAGGATTTTTTGGGTTTTTTTACCTATTGTATTTTTTTTAGTTTAAATGGGAAGTGCATTTTAGAAGATTAACTTCCTTCTATTTAAAATTAGTCAGTTGAAGTATATACTTCAGATATGAAGTTTACCTCCTGGTCTGCACAGAAATAGGTAGGGTTGACATTATGTTGGTCCCCCAGCTGTCTCTAAAATAGTTCACATAATATAGCACTGGCCCTGGTCATACAGAATAATGGCTGTCCTTGGGCATGCACCAAGTTTAGGATGAAAATGAAGGAAAGGGGGTGAAATTACACAACCCCTTTAGGGAATTTCATTGGTTTATTGACTGTCACACAATACATTTTCACAAGAATAAGCATCCCTTTAAGTGACCTGAGCTTTAAAACCCTTTCTGTAGCCGACTCAGTAATGGTATACTTATAGTTGTATGCCCAATTGCATTTTATAATGTGTTTCTTACATAAGATGTGCATGGATTTGCATTTAAAATCACCTGCAGTTTCCCCTACCTACAGCCCATTTAGGATATCTGAGGGCTGTGTTTGGCTGCTGTGTGCAGATGCCCCTGTGACATAGAACAATGGGTCAGCTGATACATTGCCATCTTTGATTGCATTAAGAGGACATCTGGTGGGAGTGGCAAGTTTTTCAAACCCCCCCAGACCAATGATTGTATTGCCACACCGGAGCAAACTTTTGCACTCAAATAGATGCCAGTAAAAGCTAACAAATTATATGGAGAGTCATAAAAGAAAAAAGCCTAGCTGCATTAAATGGCATTTTCTATCTTTTCTATAGCTCAGCTTTAAATATGTACTTTTTGTTTTGTTTCCTGTAACAGATCAGGTCATCGGCAGAGAACGGAGGCCCAAATTGTCAGACAGATCTCAGCTGCCCTATACAGAAGCCTTCATCTTGGAAATGTTCCGTCATTCATCCTTTCTTCCCTTTACAATTCCACACTGGTAAGTACAAGCATTACAAGTTCTAATAAGGAAAAAATGTATGTAGTTATAAAGACTCATGTGTATAAAACGGAAAGTTGCATATGTGTATAGCTTTTAAATATCAAAGGGTAAATTGATCAATATTTATTATACTGCAGTTTACCAATTCTTAGATGTGATGGCTGCATTGGTTTTCTAGTTAGGGGGTTGAAACAAACCATTTAACACTGAGAGGGTTTGCTTAAAATGGGTAGTTCTCATTCATTTATGTAAAACCTTAATCCCAAAAAACAAAAAGTCTTAGCTAGAGTTTGGCTTCAATTTGTTAGTGCATCTAAATCTGCTAGTACATCTAATATTCCCCTCCCCCCAGATCAACAATGCTGCTTGTACAAAGGTGCCCCTTCATCCAGAGTGGGGGCACTCAACTACAGGAGGTGTGTTACTGGCCAGATCACTAGGTAAAAACAGAGAGAAAAAAGCCTAAAGAAAACTAAATTAATGCAACAATCTCATTTAAGGAGATTAGTAAACAGCAATATATTTCATTTTTTGTTTTGGGTTTACTACCACTTTAAGTGATTAAATAGACAGGTATACTGTTGCTGTGAAAAATTATCGTTGACTTAAGCATTCATAGTCTACAGGTATCCTGTATGCATACTTATTATCAGTTGTTATAATACATTGTCCAATAGTCTGGCAAACTGCCTCAGAATAATTGAGTTCCAAGGAACTGAACAAAGATTACAGCTGTATTATTTAAATGCCATAAATAGGTTGTCAAGTCACGGTTACAGTCTAGTATAGAAGGAAAAGCTACAGTTAAAGCTGTGCAAATTTAAAGTGGAGTTCCGCCCCCCCCCCCTTTCCTCCAAAAAGTTAAAGTCAGCAGCTACACATACTTTTGATATTAGAACACTTACCTGTCCTGGAGTCCAACGATATCGGCACCGCAGCCGATGTTTCCATCGGCTGTCAGGTGATGCCGCCGCCATTGCCGGTAAGGAAGCCCGGCAGTGAAGCCTTGCGGCTTCACGGGCGGGTCCCTACTGCGCATGCGCGAAGCGCGCTGCGAATTCGGATTGGCTCGGCAGCAGGGAAAGGAGGAGGGGGGCAAACTCCTGAGGGGCGGCGCCGTCTCCCGGAAGTGGGGAAGGGTACCTGTCAAAAACAGGTACCCATTCCCCCCCCCCTCCCCGCTGAAAGGTACCAAATGTGGCACAGGAGAGGGGGAAGAAGCAAATGAGCGGAAGTACCACTTTTGGGTGGAACTCCGCTTTAAGCATAGTACACACAATGAGATTGTCGGACGAATAATTGTCTGTTTTTTTTTTTGGAAGGTACACAGATGTAAAAAGAAACTGACAAAGTTTTTTTAATCACTCTGTACTAAGATACCTAGATACCTAAGTGAATAATATCACATAAAAAGTCATTGACTACATTTTTGTGACATAGATGTAAGATGTTTGTCTTTTTTATGTTGCAGTACCACCTCTGACACTGTGCTCAATGGATACTTCATACCCAAGGGAATATGTGTAATGATCAACCAGTGGCAAGTGAATCATGACCCGTAAGTATTTTATTTTTTTTTTTACTTCTATCATTTTTGAGTAAAAGATCAGATATTAAAAATAGTAGCGTAACGATAGGGAGAATGTATAGAATACACATGGGTGCAAATATGCCAACATGATACCCTAATGTATTGTATGAAATCAACAAGGGCTTGGTTTCACCAGGTACCACCATTTTAGAGGGAGCTGTAGTGGCTGCCACTAAACTTGTGCACCAGCTGGGCCAGATGGGACTGATACACTGCAATCTACATTTGTAACAGATTGATGTGTGTATTGATGTCACTTGACCAAAGTACTGCAGGCAAGTGCCCTTGGTCTAGCACAACCACTTACAGCAAGTTGCTCTATTCATAACATACAGTGCATGGTGGATGTATTTCCAGCCCCATGCTGTCTCTATAGTTTAGGCCCCAATGGCAATCTGCAGGAGACAGGAAGGAAGTGGCATCGGACCTGTGAAGTGTTCATGTACATTGACCACAATGGAGGAGGAACAGGTTAAGCGCAAAAAAGGGGGGCATATGCTGGCCACCATAGAGGGAAGACACTCTGACCACCATAAAGGGGTGCACATTAACCATGAGAAGGATTCTGACCACAGTGTGCAAGAAGTTACCACTTCATGCAAGGGGGAACACTAACCTAGTTATGACTGCTGTGCTCTATATGTTACAAAGTCATGAATGCTGCGGCCTAAGCAGGGTTGTCACACAATTAATATATCATCCCTATGTTTCACAGTAGTTTGTTACTATTATACAATTTAATTTTACTTTATAGTACACTGCTAATATTACCATGGTTTCATTGAGTTTTTATTTATTTAGCATGCTGTTTCTATCCACATGTTTTTCTCTTTTTTTTATTTTTATTTTTTTCTCCCCATTAACATTTGTTTAAAGTTGTTCTAAAGGCAAAAGTTTTTATTACATTAATGCAGTTTATGCATTCGGTTATAAAAGCCCTACTACCTGTTTCTCACTGATCCAGTGCTGTCCTGGCTGCAGCACTGTTCCCCCCCACTTCCTGTTTTACAGGAGACACTGAGCAGTGGGAGCCAGAAAATCATTTTTTGCCTGTCTTTTATCTTTAAAATCCTGACTTTATTTTGTCTTCTACTATCTTAGGAAACTGTGGAGGGACCCATTCAAATTCAGCCCAGAACGCTTCCTAAATGAAGATGGCTTGTCACTAAACAAAACCGAGATGGAAAAAGTGCTGATTTTTGGTTTAGGCAAGAGAAGATGTATTGGTGAAGCCATTGGCAGAGCTGAAGTTTTTCTCTTCCTCACGACCATGCTCCAACAGCTGCAATTTTCAATAAAAGATGTTGAGAAATTGGATATGTCTCCCCAGTATGGACTTACCATGAAACTCAAGCGGCATCAAATGACTGCCAGACTTCGCCTTCCTATAATAGCTACCCAATAGAGATCTAACCTGGGCAAACCATTGTCTATGCAAAAATCAGAACTTTTTTTATGCTGTGACCTCTACATGCATGTAAATATGATGACGTTTGTGGTTTAATTTTACTATTAGGCCAGAGCCTCACTTTTTTTTTTTTAAACTTGTAACTGTGCAAACTCAACCGTATCTTGTTACAGGAAAGACTTTTCAGCAATTAAGCTGTTTTTTTTTATTTGTCATATATGAAGGAATAAACCATAAGTCTTAGTAAAGCTGTATCCATAAAAATCAAAAGCTTATATGGTGAACATCGCCAAGATTCTGAGAATTCGGGGACATTAGTAGAAAGCTTCATTACCTACCTATATGTATTAATTATCTTTATGCCATTGTGATTTTAAGCCAAGTCTTGCCATACAAACATTAAGAACTAGGCTTGTTTCATCAGCAGAATCATGTTCTTACAGTGGTCTAGTTAAAATTATGAGCATATTTTTTCATATCCAACCATTCCGTAACTGGTACGTAATAATTAGCACTTTTCTTGTTGTCTGTTCTTGTCCTGCTGGCAATGACTTTGTAAACCAGTTTTATGGAAATTTAATATTTGCTGTTGTAATGACATAATGAAATACTTTGTGAAATATCTGTATAGTATTATGATCTCTATGAGATAATAAAAGATTAATAATGTTCTTTAGTTTTGCCTTGATTTTGTTTGTGCTCCAGGTGTATAAACCTATAGATTTTATTTATCAATAATTCAACCAGCAATTTTCGCAACATTTACCCATGTTTCATATTGATTGAATTTTCCACTTTGCCTCTAATATACAATCGTTTTCTCCCATTTTCAAACAAGATGCAATGGCAAATATTAAGATTCGCCCAACATCTGTACATAATGGGAGAGTACTTTACTGTTAAAATACAAAAATCAACCAATAAAAACTTGGCTTTGACCCCACTTCACCATATGCATTAGGGGCTGACCAGCAATTTGTGGCCCAGGGGGCAAGTTCAACCCATAGGCCCTTGGTGCAGCACCTCCTCCCACTCTTCCCTGCCTCCTCCCGTCCTTTATTCCAGGTACTCTCTGCTCGCCTGGGTGGGTCAGGCTGGACAAAGCCTTGATGAGGGAGGAAAGCCTCTGGTGGGAAAGGGAGTGGGCCTCTGTTTGGACATGGCAGTCGCCATTCATGCCGGGGGGGCGGGGAGGGGGTGTGCCTGCGCTCTGTCCTCATCCTCATCCTGCACTCGGAATTCCATAGGGGACTTATTACTCCTCTTTGCCAGGAAGCCTTTCTTTCTTAGTTTAGGCATGTCTGCGTAGCAGCCAAGGCAGTGGAGCAGATTTAGGAGTGGCAGGGGCATGACAATATGACGTAAGTAATGTCAGATCCCAGCTCTCCTCTTACTGGCTGCCCTCCATTGTTTCCAAGAGTCTGTGCTGGTGTGCGTCCAAACTTGAAAGGGCATAACACTAGGGAAGCCTGTCATTTGATTTGCCAGGCATCTGTATTGGGTGAGCGCCAGCATGTGCCCTGAGGTGAAGGGGCACAACTGTGCAAGCCCAAGGCTTCCGTTAAAGCCATGCATCGGCGTGCCCTGAGGTGAGATGTAAGGGAGCAGTGCAGCTGTGCAGACCTAACACCACAATACAGAAGCCAAATACCAGGCTTCTGTTAGGACTGCTTACCCGGCCCCCATTATTATTCCCACCACCCAGCCCAGGCAAAGGGTTGCAACCTTTTCTTCAAGCCAAACTCGAACACTTTAAGTGACACATGTGAAACTTACTGTATTTTGTAGTATAAACTATAGGATTGTAAAAGACTTGGGACATCTTTGGATGCCTCAAGGAGAAGTTGTAAGGCGGCGAGCATAGCGCACCAGAGAACAGGGGGTGTGGTCAAATTGTGTTGACAGAGGGAGGGGCTTAAAGGGCATTGTTAAATGAAACCAAAGCATTCTTGTTTCCAAAAAAAATGCTTAGATTGCTGTGCCATAAGTAAGAGTCTCACAGACAGTTTTAAACCTCAGGACAATCATTTAAAAAAATAAATAAAACTCTTCTACTACCATGAGGTAAGTACAGTGGGAATCAAGGGTGTTCGTTCACCTTTTCATTTTCATTAAGCACAGAGGGCATGGTATGTACAGGAAAGGAGTGAGAAATGTACAGCAGTATATAGTATGCAGGATTGTGGAGCGTGTGATTGTATGTGTAGGAAAGGAGTACAAAATGTATGACATTATGTACAGGAAATGAGTGCAGAGGATTTGATGGTAGGTAGCATTTGCAGGAGAGGAGTGAGAGGGTCGAACAGTTGCCAGTGTATGAAGGAGAGGAGTGTGGAGTGCATTAGGGTGGGTTGTATGTGCTAAAAAGGAATGTGGAGTGTATGACGGGAGGTAATATATGCAGGAGAGGTGTGAAGGAAATGACAGAGGTTAGCATGTACAGGAGAGCGGTGTGGAGGGTAAAAGCGGGTCAGTAGAACCCTGTAGTTGAGCTGCACTTTTGCCAGACCCAATCACTCCCCCTGTGAATAGTATATACGCTGAGTGTATAAATATGTTGCAGCCGCAATGGTTTGCTTTGCTTTCAGGTGAATAGGGCCACTCGGCAACTGCGCTAGTATGGGGTGTCTCTTCACAGCCCGTCAAATCGCTCTTCAGAGAGCACTGCTAGTGTGAAAGAGCCATCAAATGGTGATAAGTAGGGTTGAGTGAACATGGACTGTATTGTTTGGGATCGTACCGGACGTTTGGGTGTCCGGTACCCGGACACGGACCCGAACATTTTACTGTATGTTCGGGATACAGTCGGTAATTTATTTCATGTTTTGGCGCAGTTTTAATGGCGTGGTTTCAACAGCTGCAGGGCAGCCAATCAACAAACGTTTAACTAGTGTGCCCTTAGAAGCCATCACAGCCATGCCTACTAATGGCATGGCTGTGATTGGCCAGTGCAGCATGTGACCTAGCCTCTATAAAAGCTGAAGTCACATGGCGCCGCACGTCACTCTGCTCTAACTACTGTAGGGAGAGGTTCCTGATGCTGCTGAGGGGTAGATAGGAGATTATTGTAGGGGCAGGCTGGAGATTGCTTTCAGGGAAAGAATAGGAAGAATCTTCTTTAATCAGACAGTGATCTACATCTACATTTTATTGTGTGGGGGTGCAGTGCATGATCTTTTTGCCCTTACCTGAGCCCAGTGAGGAGGAGGGAGAAAAAAAAACTTGTTAGGTGGGCGGCGTGTAGCGGCCATGTAATGCAAGCTCAGTGCATATGTGTCTGCTTAATCTGGATTTAAAAAGAAAAAAAAATTTCCTTCATATTTTACTGTGATTTACAGCGTTAGACACTGCTGTTCTAATCTGCTATTCAAAAAGCACCAATTTAAGGGGACAATAATTTTTCAGTTTTTCATTCATACTTTACTGTGACACTGACATACAGCATTTAGACACTGCTGTTCTAATCTGCTATTCAAAAAGCACCAATTAAAGGGTACAATTATTTTTCAGTTTTTCATTCATACTTTACTGTGACACTGACATACAGCATTTAGACACTGCTGTTCTTATCGGCTATTCAAAAAGCACCAATTTAAGGGGGCAATTATTTTTCAGTTTTTCTTTCATACTTTACTGTGACACTGACATACAGCGTTTAGACACTGCTGTTCTAATCTGCTATTCAAAAAGCACCAATTTAAGGGGACAATTATTTTTCAGTTTTTCTTTCATACTTTACTGTGACACTGACATACAGCATTTAGACACTGCTGTTCTAATCTGCTATTCAAAAAGCACCAATTTAAGGGGACAATTATTTTTCAGTTTTTCATTCATACTTTACTGTGACACTGACATACAGCGTTTAGACACTGCTGTTCTAATCTGCTCTTCAAAAATCACCAATTAAAGGGAAAAATAAAAAAATTTCATTCATATGTTACTGTGAGATACACCCGTTGGATATTGTTGTTCCATGCCGCTTTTCAATAAAAACCCATTTAGGGAAAAAAAATTTAATTGCGCCTAGGGTGCATATGTTACTGTGAGATACACCCGTTGGATACTGTTGTTCTATTCCGCTTTTCAATAAAAACCCATTTAGGAAAAAAAAATTTAATTGCGGCCTAGTCTGCATATGTTACTGTGAAATACACCCGTTGGATACTGTTTTTCTATTCCGCTTTTCAATAAAAACCCATTTAGGGAAAAAAATTTAATTGCGGCCTAGTCTGCATATGTTACTGTGAGATACACCCGTTGGATACTGTTCTATTCCGCTATTCAATAAACACCCATTTAGGGGAAGATCCTAAATTAGAGAAATATGAGGAGAAGGTCAAATAAGGGACGTGGCCTGGGTCGTGGTGCTGCTGGTGGAGCTCCTGTTGCAAGGAGAGGACGTGGTCGATCTGTGCCAGCTACACGCACAAGTGAAACACCTTCCTCAGGTGTGAGTAGGCGACAGAACTTGCAGCAGTATTTGGTAGGGCCTAATGCGCCTCTACAAATGTTGAGTCCAGAACAAGTACAGGCGATAGTAGATTGGGTCGCTGACAGTGCCTCCAGTTCCTTCACATTGTCTCCCACCCAGTCTACTGCTGAAAGGTCAGAGTTGGCACCTGCAGCCGATGTCCATCAATCTTTCACCTCACCCCCTTGCAAATCAGCCAAGCAGTCTGAGCCCCAAGTCATGCAGCAGTCTTTTCTTCTTTTTGATGACTCTGTTAGCATGGTTTCCCAGGGCCATCCACCTAGCCCTGCCCCAGAAGTGGAAGAGATTGAGTGTACTGATGCCCAACCACTTATGTCTCAAGATGAGTACATGGGAGAACCATCGCAGCACATCTCGGATGATGACGAAACACAGGTGCCAACTGCTGCGGAATTCCGAATTGTGGAGACCGACAAGGAGGGCACAGGGTGAAGACTGGGTGGAAGATGATGTGGAGGATGCTGAGGTCCTCAACCCCACATGGAATGAACGTCATGCAGGTGACCTGAGTAGTTTAGAGGAAGAGGCGGTGGTCGCACAGATCCACCAGCACAGCAGAAGAGGGAGCAGGGTGCAAAAGCGGAGCGGCTGTGCCCTAGACACTACGCCTGCTACTGCCCAACGCAACAAGGGACCGTGCACACCAAAGCCAGCTCAAAGGAGTTCCCTAGCGTGGCAGTTCTTCAGACAATGTACTGATGACAGGAAACTAGTGGTTTGCATGCTGTGCAATCAGAGCCTGAAGCGAGGCATAAACCTTCTCAACCTGAGCACAACCTGTATGACCAGGCATCTAAGTGCAAAGCACGAGCTGCAGTGGAGTAGACAACTCAAAAACCAAAAGGTCTCTGGCGCCTCCTGTTTCCTCTTCTGCTGCAGTCTCGGCCTCTTCATCCACCTCTGTAGTGACAGTGGTACCTGCCACCCCGCAAACAGAGGATCTGCCAGCAACACCACCACCTGGGTCACCAACAACCATCTCCACAATGTCCCGTGGAAGCGTTCAGCTTTCTATCTCCCAAACACTGGAGCGGAAGAGAAAGTACCCCCCTACCCACCTGTGATTCCTGGCCCCGAACACCAGCATTTCCAAATTCCTGGCCTTTGAAATGCTGTCATTCCATCTGGTGGAGACGCAGAGTTTTAAAAGCCTTATGGCCATCCCTTCCCTGCACAACCAAGTGGATGACAAAATCAGGTGTGCACTGCGCAACACCATCTGTGGCAAGGTCCACATAACTACGGATACGTGGACCAGTAAGCACGGTCAGGGACGTTATATCTCCCTAACAGCAGACTAGGTAAATGCAGTGGCGGCTGGGCCTGAGGCGGATAGCAGTTTGGCGCATGTCCTTCCACCACCGAGGATTGCAGGGTGCTTCAGTTTGCCTCCTGTTCCTAACTCCTACCGCCTCCTCATCCGGTCAGCGTAACACCTTCACCACCAACTTCAGCACTGCCGGGAAAAAACGACAGCAGGCAGTTTTAAAACGTCCCTGTTTGGGGGAAAAACCCCACACCGCGCAGGAGTTGTGGAGGGGCATTGAACAGCAGACCGATGAGTGGTTGGTGCCAGTGAGCCTCAAGCCCAGCCTGGTGGTGTGCGACAACGGGCGAAATCTCGTAGCAGTTCTGGGCCTTGCCGGTTTGACACACATCCCTTGCCTGGCGCATGTGCTGAATTTGGTGGTGCAGAGGTTCCTTAGAAATTACCCCGATATGTCAGAGCTGCTGCAGAAAGTGCGGGCCGTCTGTGCGCACTTTCTGCGTTCTCACCCTGCTGCTGCTCACCTGTCAGCGCTGCAGCGTAACTTCGGCCTTCCCACTCACCGCCTCATATGTGACGTGCCCACAAGGTGGAACTCCACCTTACACATGCTGGCCAGACTGTGCGAGCAGCAGCAGACCATAGTGGAGTTTCAGCTGCAGCACGTACGTGTGAGTTGCTCTGCGGAACAGCACCACTTCACCACGTATAACTGTGCCTCCATGCGAGACCTGTGTGCCTTGTTGCGCTGTTTTGAGTACTCCACCAACATGGCCAGTGCCGATGACGCCGTTTTCAGGTTAACAGTCCCACTTCTATGCCTCCTTGAAAAAACGCTTAGGGCGATGATGGAAGAGGATGTGGCACAGGAGGAGGAGGAGGAGGAGAAGGAGGAGGAGGAGAAAGAGGTATAATTTCCAAGGCTTTCAGGGCAGTCATTCACAAGTGGCTCCGAGGGTGGGTTCCTGCACCCACAAACGTGGATGAGGAGATGGAGGAGGAGATGGAACCGTGTTCACAGCAGGGTGGCACCCAGGCCAGCTCATGGCCATCACTGGTGTGTGGCTGGGGGGATACAGAGGACACAGATGATACACCTCCCACAGAGGAGAGCTTTTCGTTTCCTATGGGCAGCCTGGCACACATGAGCGATTACATGCTGCAGTGTCTCCGTAACGACCGCCGAGTTTCCCACATTGTAACTTGTGCTGATTACTGGATGGCCACGCTGCTGGATCCCCGTTACAAGGACAATGTACCATCCTTAATTCCCTCACTGGAGCATGATCGGAAGATGCGCGAGTACAAGCGCACGCTGGTAGACGCGCACAGTGGAAGCACTAGGCCAAGGCAGAGGAGAAGGAAGAGGTCACCAACGCAGCCAGGGCACCACCAGCACCTCAGAAGGCAGGGTTAGCATGGCCGAAATGTGGAAAAGCTTTGTCAGCACGCCATACCAAGCAGCAGCACCATCAGCGGATATGGAACGTCTTAGCAGGAGGCAGCATTTCACCAACATGGTGGAGCAGTATGTGTGCACACGCCTAGACGTACTGAATGATGGGTCTGCCCCCTTCAACTTCTGGGTCTCCAAATTGGGCACATGGCCTGAGCTTGCCCTTTACACCTTGGAGGTGCTGGCCTACCCTGCAGCCAGTGTATTATCTGAACGTGTTTTTAGCACGGCTGGGGGCGTTATCACAGACAAGCGCAGCCGCCTGTCCAGAGCCAATGTGGACAAGCTCACGTTCATTAAAATGAACTAGGCATGGATCCCACAGGACTTGTCCGTACCTTGTGCAGAATAGACATTACCGGCCTTACCCAGCTATTGTTGTATTTTTGATCTTTCTCACTCTTTTGGGGTGTACCCTAATTTAAAAAGAAATTTAAAATTAAAAACAAAAACCAGTGTTGGCTACCTTGTCCTTCTCCACCGCCGCTTCCACCTACCCCGCCACATCCACCGCCACCTCAACCTCCTACTCCATATGGGCCTCGTCCTCCTAGATCAAGATGATTATTTTTTATTTTTATGTTTTTTTATTTTATTTTATGTTATTTCCCTATCCACATTTGTTTGCAGAGCACTTGCCATGCTCTTAAGAAGATTTTGCTGCCATTTGCAGCCCTCTAGCCCAGTGGCGTACCTAGAGCATTTGGCACCCGGGGCGGATCCTATATCTGGCCCCCCCCCCAACTTTAAAATGTAAAAACACCCACAACAATTTGTAATGTTTTCAGGAATATTTATTGCACAAATTTCACAGCCCCCCATCACAGTGCCCCTTGCAGTCTGCCCTCCGTCTCTCTAATCACAGTTCCCCCTTTTGCACTCTCTGCTTCCCCTGCACAGTCCTACCTTCAGCATAAACAGATAGCTAATATTATTAGCAATGTCTTTAAGTTTGAGTAAGAGATTGGAGACTTGCTAAAGGAGATGGTCAGAGACTGCGGACATGGTAAAGTAGATGGTCAGAGACTGCGGACATGGTACAGGAGATGGTCAGAGACTACAGACATGGTACAGGAGATGGTCAGAGACTACAGACATGATACAGGAGATGGTCCAAGACTGCAGACACGGTACAGGAGATTGTCAGAGACTATGGACTTGATACAGGAGATGGTCAGAGACTACAGACATGATACAAGAGATGGTCAGAGACTGAGGACATGATACAGGAGATGGTCAGAGACTGCAGACATGATACAGAAGATGGTCAGAGACTGAGGACATGATACAGGAGATGGTCAGAGACTGAGAACATGATGCAAGAGATGGTCAGAGACTGAGGACACGATACAAGAGATGGTCAGAGACTGAGGACATGATACAGGAGATAGTCAGAGATTGCAGACATGATACAGGAGATGGTCAGAGACTGAGGACATGATACAGGAGATGGTCAGAGACTGCAGACATGATACAAGAGATGGTCAGAGACTGAGGACATGATACAGGAGATGGTCAGAGACCGAGGACATGATACAAGAGATGGTCAGAGACTGCAGACATGATACAGTAGATGGTCAGAGACTGCAGACATGATACAGGAGATGCTCAGAGACTGAGGACATGATACAGTAGATGGTCAGAGACTGCAGACGTGATACAGTAGATGGTCAGAGACTGCAGACATGATACAGGAGATGCTCAGAGACTAAGGACATGATACAGTAGATGGTCAGAGACTGAGGACATGATACAGTAGATGGTCAGAGACTGCACGCGTGATACAGTAGATGGTCAGAGACTGCAGACGTGATACAGGAGATGGTCAGAGACTGCAGACATGATACAGTAGATGGTCAGAGACTGATGACATGATACAGGAGATGGTTAGAGAATGAGGACATGATACAGGAGATGGTCAGAGACTGCAGACATGATACAAGAGATGGTCAGAGACTGAGGACATGATACAGGAGATTGTCAGAGACTGAGGACATGATACAAGAGATGCTCAGAGACTGCAGACATGATACAGTAGATGGTCAGACTGCAGACATGATACAGGAGATGCTCAGAGACTGAGGACATGATACAGTAGATGGTCAGAGACTGCAGACGTGATACAGGAGATGGTCAGAGACTGCAGACATGATACAGTAGATGGTCAGAGACTGCAGACATGATACAGGAGATGCTCAGAGACTGAGGACATGATACAGTAGATGGTCAGAGACTGCAGACGTGATACAGTAGATGGTCAGAGACTGCAGACGTGATACAGGAGTTGGTCAGAGACTGCAGACATGATACAGTAGATGGTCAGAGACTGCAGACATGATACAGTAGATGGTCAGAGACTGAGGACATGATACAGGAGATGCTCAGAGACTGCAGACATGATACAGTAGATGGTCAGAGACTGCAGACATGATAAAGTAGATGGTCAGAGACTGCAGACGTGATACAGGAGATGGTCAGAGACTGCAGACATGATACAGTAGATGGTCAGAGACTGCGGACATGATACAAGAGATGGTCAGAGACTGCAGACATGATACAGTAGATGGTCAGAGACTGCAGACGTGATACAGGAGATGGTCAGAGACTACAGACATGATACAGTAGATGGTCAGAGACTGCGGACATAATACAAGAGATGGTCAGGAACTGCAGACATGATACAGTAGATGGTCAGAGACTGCAGACATGATACAGGAGATGGTCAGAGACTGCAGACATGATACAGTAGATGGTCAGAGGCTGCAGACATGATACAGTAGATGGTCAGAGACTGAGGACATGATACAGGAGATGCTCAGAGACTGCGGATATGATACAGTAGATGGTCAGAGACTGCGGACATGATACAAGAGATGGTCAGAGACTGCAGACATGATACAAGAGATGGTCAGAGACTGCAGACATGATACAGGTGATGGTCAGAGACTGCAGACATGATACAGGAGATGGTCAGAGACTGCAGACATGATACAGTAGATGGTCAGAGAATGAGGACATGATAAAAGATAGAAGAGCACCAGGGAGGCTGGAGAGCACAGGGGAAGCAGAGAGCACTGGAGGAGCTGAAGGGCACGGTGGGGGGGGGGTGGCTGGAGAGAATTAAGAGGGGGTTTGGAAAGCATTGCAGGGGGGTTGGAAGGCACAGGGGATGGAGAGCACTGGAGGGGGGAGCACTTGGGGGGCAGGCAGGGAAAACCAGGGGGCTGGAGAGCACTGGGGGGGACAGGGAGCATAGGGGGGAGGGAGATGAAAAGCACTGTGGGGAGCTGATGAGCACCAGGGGGGCTAAAGAACAGGGGAGGGGTCTAGTGCACTGGGGGGGGGGGGCTAAGAGCACTGAGGGGGGGGATAAGAGCACTGGGGAGCCAGCAAAAGAAGTTGTATAGGAAGAAGGGGCGGAGACTCGACAGGAAGAAGGTGAGTGCCGAAGTGTGTGTGCTGTGCTGGATAGGAGGGGGATGGGGCAGCTGCATATAGATGAATTGATCTTTCCCTATTCTTCCTGCAGGAGGGAGAGGAGGAGAATCAGTTATTCAGCAGCAGGAAGAATAGGGAAATATGAATTCCTCTATATGCAGCTGCCCCATCCCCCTCCTATCCAGCACACACACTTCGGCACTCACCTTCTTCCTGCCGAGGCTCTGCCCCTTCTTCCTACCGAGGCCCCGCCCCTTCTTCCGGATGAGGCCCCCACCCCCTTTTTCCGCCGTGGCTCTGCCCACCCCTAGCAGCGCAGACTGAAGGAGCTGCCACTGCAGCTGCCTTCACACTGCGATACGGGATCTGTCAGAACACGCCGGGCAGGACACCGGCTGACACCCCCCAGTGCGTGGCACCCGGGGTGGGCCGCCCCCCCATCCCCCCCCCCCCTTGGTACACCACTGCTCTAGCCCCTTCCATGTTATTTTTAGAGCCATTTTAGTGCTCAAAAGTTCGGGTCACCATTAACTTCAATTGGGTTCGGGATCGGGGTAAAGTTCAGGTTAAGTTCGGGTCACGAACCCGGACTTTTTTTTCAAGTTCGGCCGAACCCGCCGAACCCGGACATCCAGGTGTTCGCTCAACTCTAGTGATAAGCACTTCCATCTGTTATAAAGAGCTTACCCGTGCTGATGTCTGAGGAGCAATCTGCATGTGGATCCCTCTTTGGACAGCAATTCACAGGCAGTGAGGAGACATTGTATCGTCTAAACCAGGGTTGTCCACACTCCAGGCCTTCAGCTGTTACGGAACTACACATCCCGTCGGGCATTGTAAAACTCTGACATTCACAGACATGACTAGGCACGATGGGAATTGTAGTTCCTGAACAACTGGAAAACCATAGTTTGGAGACCCCTGGTCTAAACACTGCCTGCTTTAGTCCCTTGATCTTCCTCAGCAATGTATTGAGGCCAAGTGTACAGTAGCTAGGTCCCTAGTATTTTCAAAAGGAGGACAGCAATGGTACAAAACCAACAGGATTGCCCAAGGGAGTTTGTGAAACACATAGAAAGATAAAAAAAATCACATTTTAATTAAAATTGACATCACAAAAACTAGGACACCTCTGACGATGTTCTATTGGATGAAACGTGTTCGGCGGTTTCCTGGAGACACAAGCACACTATAGGCTGCAGCATTTGACTCTTTTTGTAAGTACAATTGCAATAAATGTTTTTGATGCTGTTATGGGCTTCACTATGTGTTGCTTCATTTTATTATGGTGACACCGCACCTATGAATGGATGAGTAAACGTAGTCGTCCTAAGTATTGGTATCCTGATTGGAGCCTTGTGTGTTGAAGGAAGATTGCTACACACCTTTCCAGCCTTGGTGTTATTAGTGTGGAGCCATCCACCTGCTTATGGGAGTTGGTGTTACACAGATCCCTGTTCATGCTTGGCTTATCCCTCTTCTGGTAAGGAAATTGGATTGTCACTGTGGTGTGGTGTCAACTCACACTGAAGCTGGTCCAAGGTTCCATTATCCTTCTTTTCATCATATAATATGGACTGCATTTAACCCCTTGTTGCACTGCATACAGACTTTTATGTTTATTAATAATGGACCATTACATGAATTTTCCAGCATCAGATAATTCATAGCAAACAGGCTCTTGCATATATCTCTTAAGGTGTTTCGCAAGTCAGCGCTCGGTTTCATCAGAAAGTGACAAAAACAAAACAAAGCGCTTGATATTGGTCTCAGTACAATAGGTGAAAGTCGTAAAAATATGCCAACTGGTCTACAACATCCCGGTCAGGAGTTGTGAGAGGAAACAGGCTGACCACAAAAGATCACGAAACGCACATAGGAGGGGGTAACAAAACCGCCTAGGCTGGGGAAACAAAAAACATACAACCCATGATGGAAGATAAGAGCACAGAAAAAAAGAGAAAAACAAAGAAGGTGGCTAGATAGACAAAAAGAGCCACATTGGAAAGATGAATCAAAAAAGAAAATCGTGAAAACAACAACCAAAAGTGGCTCTTCCCACTGATCCTGGGGCCCTTTACTCTAGTTGCGGGGCCCTTTATTATGGTTCCGCAGCGGGACCCTTTCACATGTTCTGCAGTGGGCTCCCTTCCTGCCAGCTTGGGGCCTCCCCACTGTGGTGGAATGCCAGGGCCCAGTTGCAAGTGTGACCTTTGCGATCCTGGAAGTTCACCCAATGGTGTCAGTAGTTTTTATTCTTTGGTATTTTAATTGTATTATTTTCTATCATTTTATTTTTTTACAATGTCTCTCACTATGACACTGTGACACTCCATTCAGAAAACTCCTTCCCGGTTCTCTATTGTGACACATCCCCTGCAGCAGATTTCAGGAGAGGGGAGGGAGCACAGTGGGCGGGGGGGAACCAGGGGAGCACACAGGGGCCCAGAGACAGAACACAAGTGAACTGGATAGAAGGAGTGGCTGGGGCAGCATACAGAGGAACCATTCCCTCTATTTTCCACCTGCAGCTACTGGAAGAAAAAGGAGGACAGTGATTTCTCGACATGCTGCCCCCGCCACCCCTCCTATCCAGGTGTACAGGTGAGCAGCACAGGCCTCCTGGAGCATGGGGCCCGGTTGCAATTGCAGCCCCTACAACCCCTGTAGTTACGCCCCTGCACTAATGTAAGAAAAAGATACCACTCAGACACCAAACACACCTATACTACAAGGTTAGGAAGGATGATACGACATATTATACATTCAAGGAGAAATATACATCAGATATACAGTATATTATTTTTAGTATCTAACAAATCATATTTTTTTGATTGGGTAAGGCATTTCTGCAAAAAACTGGCCAGGGGATAAGAGAGAACCTGAAAGATCTTGTCTTACTGTTGGAACTACTATAGATTACTGAGAACAAGTCTATTAGGACCAATGACCTGTGTAACGCTACCCATGTAGAAGCCGTTAGATGTGTTCTTTGCCACCACCTTCTCAAAAACCTCAGCCCCTCTTAGACACCAGGTTGAGTGTACAAACTTACAATATTAAAGGAAATCACAGAAAATAATACTTAGTATCCAATAGCAGTGTTATATAAAAAAAAAACAGGCAACAAACCAATAGTAAAGGCAAACCTAAAGTGTTACTAAACCCACAACAGTAAAAATCAGTCTGTATATGCAATAAAGAATGCTTGTTATACTCACTGTGGAACCTAAAGGGTTAATCCTTCGCATTGTGTATAAAGGTTCTGTGATCCTGTCTCTCTGATCCTCCTGTTCTTTAACTGACTCCAACCCATCTCCAGATAGAACAGAGAATTAGGAGTCAGGCTGCACATGCTCAGTTTAGTGTGTATTGCCAGAATTTTTTTTTATTTTTTCTTGGGAGAGTACATGTGATCCACACAGGGCCATTCAGCACTGTCCAGACAGAGGGTCAGGGGGGAATGAAAACTCCTCCTACAAGCTTTACCAGGAACTGATAGAAGTCACAAGACTGCTTTATAATGCTGATGAGAAAAGCTATTTAGTAGGTTATAAATACTAAAATAATTGCATTTTCATGTTCTGTGTACTGTGGGAGACCAGATATAGTGAACGCAGGTTCTGGGTTTAGTAACACTTTAACCACTTGCCGCTCACAGGCAAAGTGACGTAGGACTACGTCGCTAGCCTGTGAGGCTCTAGGGAGCGAGCGAGCGCCACCGGAGGCGCGCTCCCGCTCGCTCATGGACCCCCCGCGCGTGTGAGCGGCAGACCTGATGTTCGCCGGTCACTCGCGATCGTCCGTTACAGCGGGAGAAAGGCAGGCGGCTAATGTAAACAAAGCCGCCTGTCATTCTTCCCTGTGTAAGAATGGAGATCATACGGTTCTGCTATGTAGGACCGTTGATCTCTGTTCTTACACCTCAAGCCACATCCAATCACAGTTAGAAGCACGCTCCTAGGGACACATTTAACCCCTCTCTCTCAAAAAAAGTTAACCCCTTCACTGTCAGTGTCATTTTTACAGTAACAGTGCATATGTATAGCACTGATTACTGTAGTAATGTCACTGGTAACCCCAAAAGTGTCAAAAATGTCATTCAAGGGTCCGATCTGTCCGCCGCAAAAAAAAAAATCGCAGATCGCCGCCATTACTCGTTAAAAAAAAAAGCAACAAAAATGACAAAAATCTTTCCCTTAGTTAGTAAACGCAATAACTTTTGTGCAAACCAATCAAAATACGCTTTTTGCGATTTTTTTTACCAAACATATGTAGTATAAAACAAATTGGCCTAAAATGTTAAAAATGTTTGATTTTTACATTTTTTTTTGGGGAATTTCATATAAAAAAATGTGAAAAATATTGTTATTTTTGCAAAATTTCCGCTCTTTTTTTGTTTATAGCGCATGATCAAAAAATCGCACAGGTGATCAAATACCACCAAAAGAAAGCTCTGTTTGTGGGGAAAAAAAAGGACATCAAATTTGTTTAGGTACAGCGTTGCACAACCGCGCAATTGTCCGTTAAAGTCACGCAGTGCCGAATCGCAAAATAGGCCCTGGGCAGGAAGGGGGTAAAATCTTCCGGGGCTTAAGTGGTTAACATATGACTGAAAAAACTAAGGTTACCCAAAACAAAAAAGTGTTATAAATAAAATGTTAATAATAATAATAATAATAATAATAATAGAGTAAGATTATTTATAACACCACTGCCTCTGCTATAAATCTCTAATACAAAAAACAAAGAGTAACCAATAAAGATAAGTTACTAGCAGCACTGTGTTTACACTCTCTTTTCCTATTACAGACACATCAATAAATTCCACATAACTCGATCTCCAGTAACAAGACCAGCACTTCATAAGGATAGTTGACAAGCTCTCATCCCCATGTTCGGCCACCTGTGCGCTTATACTATCAGTCCAGTCTGGTCTCTGCTGCTAATCTCTCTTAATAGATACACAGAGTCACAGCATATTATACATTCAAAGAGAAATATACATCAGACGTACAGAATATCATTTTTGGTATCTAACAAATCATATTTTTTTAATTGGGTAAGGAATTTCTCCAAAACACTGGCCACAAGATAATAGAGAACCAGAAAGCTCTTGTTTTCCCTTTGGAACTACTATAGATTAATGAAAACTAGTCTATGAGAACAAGTGACCTGTGTAGTGCTAGCCATGCAGGAGCCGTTATATCGTGATATCGATTCTTTGCTGCAACCTTCTCAAAAACCTTAGTCCCTCTGACACACCAGGTTGAGTGTACAAACATACAATATCAAAGGAAATCACAGAAAGTAACACTCAGTACAGCCTTCAAAATTTCTACTCGCCTGCTCACATTAGGCAAATGAAAATAAGCTGAGGGAAAGTGTGGATCCAGTAGTAAAGGATTCCGGTGATGTGGGAGTATAGGAGGAACAGGCAGGCAGTGGGTGTGCTATGACTGGAGTCTGCGATCTCTGACTGGTGTGATCACTATGTGACCACTCTTCGCACAATAAGGTGGAATTGTGATGTCATTGGGAGGTGGGGGAGGGGGCATGTCATATGGGAGCTGTAAGGGCTGTGGTGACCTATCGGAGAGGCATATAGCACAGAGGTGTGGGGCGGCATGGAGCTCCCCTGGATCTAATTGGCTGTCCCTGTGTCCAGATGCGGGTCTCTGGATGGTGGGTCGCCTTCTGAGTAATCTGGGTAATGTCCTCTTGTAGTAGGTGGCACAGGTGGCTCACGTACCCGGGATCAGAGTGCCCTCACATTGGGGCTCTGGAGAGATGGGAAGAAGAGGTGACATGGTGCTGAAAGCACAGATCCAGGAAGGTCCCCTATGACTGGCTGGATATCATGGGAGTGCTGGGATCATTCCTGCGGGCACTGTGACAGCTGGCCACCTGCTACATAAAGATTGATTGCTGAGTCCTCCTAGAAGGGAATCCATCCTCCCATCCACACATGCCTCCAACTGTCTCCTGTTGTGATCTTCTCAACCAATAGAGGAAATGACATTAAGTGCCCCATTAACTACTCTGAAGGTGATCATTGTGGTGAATGTCCTAGTCTGCTGGGCTGTGGGCATCAACCGCACTCTAAAAAATGCCACCAACTAAATTTCCTGGTCTCAGTGGCCGTGGCTGATATAGCGGTGGGACTGCTCGCCATTCCATTCACCATCACCATCAGCATCGGCTTCAATTTCCACAGCTGAGTGTTCTTGGCCTGCTTTGTTCTGGATCTGACCCAAAGTTCAATTTTTAGTCTGTTGACTGTGGCTATAGACAAGTACCTGGCCATCAAGATCCCGCTCAGGTAGGTGAATTGTGGAGGGGCTCAGATGGGAGTAGCTTTTTACTGTAATGATGTGTACAGTGCCTATAGCAGCCAATCATATACTGTATTACTTTTATTTTATTTATCACAGTCAGATCAATGAAATATGATTGCTGGTATTGGTTATTTTTTTTTGTTTTTCCTTATTGAGTACACTTATTAGACTGGATAAGGAAACAAATAACCAATACCAGCAAGCTGCAATCATATTTCATTGATTTGACTGTGATTAATAAAATACGGATAAAATATGATAATTTACAAGGGTGTGTTTAGGGGCGGGTAGGGTAGGACCTGGGTGGGGCAACTGGCGGCGAATAACTCTTAAGGCCTGGCTAGTAGCTCAGGACTTGAAATTTTGAGTCCTGATTTAGTATCCAATAGCAGTGGCAAATGAAAGAAAACCAGACAGCAAAGACAAACTCAACATATTGTCACCCAATATGGTTGGTAAGTGAGCAAGCATAAAATCGATTGTGACAGAACCAACCTGGGACAGGGGCTTTTGGAGGGGACTGCAGGGTAGCCTCTTGCCTACTGACTAAGGACCCTGGTTGTCAGGATCCGGACTGGTAGCAGGAGCGGTGCAGGGAGTGGATCCCCTGTGTCAGTGAGGGAATGGCGTGGACCGTACCGGAGGATCGGTTCTAAGTAGTTACTGGTTTTCACCAGAGCCCGCCGCAAGGCGGGATGGTCTTGCTGCGGCGGTAACTACCAGGTCGTGTCCTCCGGTAGCGGCTCAACCTCACTGACTGCTGAGACAGGCATAGTACAAAAGGGACAGGCAGAGACGTAGTCAGACGTAGCAAAGGTCAGGGCAGGCAGCACAGGTTCAGAGGCGGTAATCGTTAGCAAAGGGTTCGGCAACAGGCAAGGGATTACACAAATAACGCTTTCACTAGGGCACTGCGGCAACAAAGATCCGGCAAGGGCAGGAAGGGGCAGGTCACTTACATATGAATTTCCAAAAACACATGACTCACCAGACAGCAGCAGTCTGGGTCATTATATATATCATCTGAAGAGGGCCCTGTCCTACATTTGAATCATTTGATATGGAAAGGTTGGGAGACAAGGATTTCGGGCACTAAATTTTCATAAAATTGCTTTTTATTAAACAAACATTTTAAAAAACATCTAATGATACAAGCAGATGAAAGAAATCTACATTGAACATGAGACCAGAAAACGGTCGACAGTATCAGATATAGTCTTGCATAAGGTGCTAGACCTTCATATAGTGTAGGAACAGTTGTGTACAGAACAAATTGTATTGTGCATAAATCCAATGTAATATACTTCAAGGCAGACAGGGGCTGCCGGCGGACACCTCGATGCTCAGGGTGCCAGTCAGCAGGGTCGGCCGAAGTTTACAGTAAATATATGGTATACATTACTCATGACAGTTTGCTCAACATGTTTCGCCTTCTCGGTGAAAGCTTCGTCTGGAGCTTAATAATTGTTTTGTCTGTGTAAAAACATAAGTAATTTTAAAGAAACAGAATGTATTATTTAACTACATATTCCATAAATGAGAATAATGCATATTATATGTGATATACAATGTCAATGTAAAAGAAAAGGCATTTCGCACATATGATATTACTGTTCTAGCCATCAGGGGGGGGGGGGGCTCAGTGGGTAGGCAAGAGGATAGCCATTGGGACACATGTGGGGACACACACCGTATGAGATGGATAACATTATTTTTTAGGCACCAGTATATATAAATGATAAAGAAAACATATCTGTATAGGATATGAACATACCTGTACATTATATATTCTGAACTTTTTTGGTACTGTAACGAGGAGGACTAAAAGACGGTCACTGAGCTCATAAATGGGGGAGCCGATGTTCACAAGGAGTGTAAATACAAACGCTCCTGTGTGTTTGTATCTGGGTTGGATATATAAAGTGCGCTAGTTATAATATGTCAAACCATTATCGGTAGAAAATAGCCACAACCGGTGCATGTTGATACACAGATAGGTGAGGATAGAGTTGTTTGTATATAAGAGAGAAAGAAACCCATTAAAGAAAGATGCATGGACATATACCGCTCACAGGGAGGGAGCTTCTACTTTATGTCATCATATACCGCAATAATTAGAGGTTTCTATGAGAAGAGTTCCAAAAGAACAATTGCCCAGATATAAGTCGTTTGTATGGTCCCAAGTCTCCATACAAGCAAAAACATAGGATACATTGATTCCCTCATATGAGGTGCAACATTATTCAGCCTTGGGTGTATAATGGGTTAAAAGAATTACTTTTGGTACCGCATTACTCTCAATGAGCCCAGCGGTGGTAGTCCATGCATGTTTCAAGATAGTTTAAAAATCACCAATAGTTACATACGAGTGTATTGGGAGCTCACTAGTAATTAAAGATGCTCACCGATCCTGCAGAATACTTTGTTAAGATAGAGATAGGTTAAACCTGCCTTGTAAGTGGCAGACACTGTTAAATTGAAAAAGGATTGAATACAGAGTTGTAAGTAAGATGGTATGCATAATCCAAGAGATAGCGAAGAATATATAAGTTTGTCGGCTTACCCTGATGAGCCAAATTCCGTCATGAATGTCCTCCCCGGATGGGGAACCGCCGCCATACTCGGACGCTTGTATGGCGCCCTTTTATGGCGTGGGTCCCGGGCGGTTCGTCAGAACGACGTCGCCACCCCGGCCACACCCCCCGGAGATGACGATGCGGCGTAGGCGGAAGTGACTCCGCTACGGCCACTCGTAGCGCTCCGAGAGGTTGAGTCAGACTTCTAGAGCTGACAGGCTCCAGAAAGTCTGATCTGGTGCCACAGGAAACAATGCTCCTGGGAGCGGAAGTCCACTGTGGCTTACCAGGCTGCACATATATCACCGGATTGGCTGAAAACTCTAGCGTCCCACAGCGCCCCCAGAGGTTATTAACATGGCACACTTAGATACAAAGCATCTGCAAACACATAATGACAGAAATACATTAATCTGAGTAATAATTACAGAAAAAAATATCTACATCAATGGTTAACAACGGGTGATAAAAACAAGAACATCCAAGAATGTTAATAATGTATTACATTCTAAAGGAAGAAAAAAGAGAAAAAGGATAAATAAAGTATATTAATAAGGGAAAAAAAAAAGAAAAAGATGTGATAATGGTGTATCTAGCACCCAGGCAAATTGGTGCTTAAGAAATGGAAGGATTAGAGCTGTTAGGCCCAGAAAATGAAGACACTACCCTCAATAACTTTTAAACATATGAATAGTTGAGTTTGAAAATTCTAATTCTCATACATATCGAAGAGGCATAGGGTCAGCACATGGACATTCATTGGGTTTCATATGATGCGATAATAATTCTTCCAATGATTAGTAAAGGACGATTAGGGGTAAAAGGACACAAGGGGGGGGGGGGGGGGGAGAGCCGGGGCTAAAAAAGAAAAAGGAAAAAGGAAAGAAACAGGGGGTGGAAAGATGGTCACGCCAGGCCAGCAGACACCCATCCCACCCTCCACAGATGACAAATAGTAACGAAGGCGGAAAAGAGTTTTATCTTATATCATTAAAAAATGCATGATTTACAAAAATGATTTATAAGATTGGGTTTCATTCAAACCCGGTCTGACGGTGGCATTGAGACGTTCAATCCAGATGGTTTCCCTCTGGAGAATTCTTTTGTCCCAGTTGCCCCCTCGTGGGTCCTGGGGAATCACATCCAGGACATAAAAGCGTGCTTTTTTTTTGGGTTGAATCTGTGGTAGAGGTCTAGGTGCCTGCTCACGGGCGTGACCATCTTTCCTCCCTCTGATATGTATATATGGTCATTTATCCTCTGACGGAGCTCTCTAATTGTTTTCCCAACATAGAACATGCCACATGTACAGTGCATGAGATACACCAAACCACGAGTGTCGCAGTTGGCACGAAAGGTAGGGGAAAAATCTTCCCCATTGGGTAGAACGAAGTGGGAACCCTCCTTAACCCACGGACACATGGCACAACCACGGCATCTATACGTACCCCTATTAGTTGTTTTAGAATTTTTTATGGGTTGGTAGTGGCTAGCTGTTAATTGATGTTAATCTTTTGATTTTTAGAGTTAAAGATCGAGATACACTACCCACGGTGAAACTCATAACGAAGTTTTCAAGCCACCAGAATGTACTCCGAACCATCCTTGAACGACACTGGCATTTACTCAGTCATGATCCAATCACGAGCAAATATGTGGGACCATACCCACAAATTGTATTTAAACGTACTAGATCATTACGAGATCAATTAACAGCTAGCCACTACCAACCCATAAAAAATTCTAAAACAACTAATAGGGGTACGTATAGATGCCGTGGTTGTGCCATGTGTCCGTGGGTTAAGGAGGGTTCCCACTTCGTTCTACCCAATGGGGAAGATTTTTCCCCTACCTTTCGTGCCAACTGCGACACTCGTGGTTTGGTGTATCTCATGCACTGTACATGTGGCATGTTCTATGTTGGGAAAACAATTAGAGAGCTCCGTCAGAGGATAAATGACCATATATACATATCAGAGGGAGGAAAGATGGTCACGCCCGTGAGCAGGCACCTAGACCTCTACCACAGATTCAACCCAAAAAAAGCACGCTTTTATGTCCTGGATGTGATTCCCCAGGACCCACGAGGGGGCAACTGGGACAAAAGAATTCTCCAGAGGGAAACCATCTGGATTGAACGTCTCAATGCCACCGTCAGACCGGGTTTGAATGAAACCCAATCTTATAAATCATTTTTGTAAATCATGCATTTTTTAATGATATAAGATAAAACTCTTTTCCGCCTTCGTTACTATTTGTCATCTGTGGAGGGTGGGATGGGTGTCTGCTGGCCTGGCGTGACCATCTTTCCACCCCCTGTTTCTTTCCTTTTTCCTTTTTCTTTTTTAGCCCCGGCTCTCCCCCCCCCCCCCCCCTTGTGTCCTTTTACCCCTAATCGTCCTTTACTAATCATTGGAAGAATTATTATCGCATCATATGAAACCCAATGAATGTCCATGTGCTGACCCTATGCCTCTTCGATATGTATGAGAATTAGAATTTTCAAACTCAACTATTCATATGTTTAAAAGTTATTGAGGGTAGTGTCTTCATTTTCTGGGCCTAACAGCTCTAATCCTTCCATTTCTTAAGCACCAATTTGCCTGGGTGCTAGATACACCATTATCACATCTTTTTCTTTTTTTTTTTTTTTTTCCCTTATTAATATACTTTATTTATCCTTTTTCTCTTTTTTCTTCCTTTAGAATGTAATACATTATTAACATTCTTGGATGTTCTTGTTTTTATCACCCGTTGTTAACCATTGATGTAGATATTTTTTTCTGTAATTATTACTCAGATTAATGTATTTCTGTCATTATGTGTTTGCAGATGCTTTGTATCTAAGTGTGCCATGTTAATAACCTCTGGGGGCGCTGTGGGACGCTAGAGTTTTCAGCCAATCCGGTGATATATGTGCGGCCTGGTAAGCCACAGTGGACTTCCGCTCCCAGGAGCATTGTTTCCTGTGGCACCAGATCAGACTTTCTGGAGCCTGTCAGCTCTAGAAGTCTGACTCAACCTCTCGGAGCGCTACGAGTGGCCGTAGCGGAGTCACTTCCGCCTACGCCGCATCGTCATCTCCGGGGGGTGTGGCCGGGGTGGCGACGTCGTTCTGACGAACCGCCCGGGACCCACGCCATAAAAGGGCGCCATACAAGCGTCCGAGTATGGCGGCGGTTCCCCATCCGGGGAGGACATTCATGACGGAATTTGGCTCATCAGGGTAAGCCGACAAACTTATATATTCTTCGCTATCTCTTGGATTATGCATACCATCTTACTTACAACTCTGTATTCAATCCTTTTTCAATTTAACAGTGTCTGCCACTTACAAGGCAGGTTTAACCTATCTCTATCTTAACAAAGTATTCTGCAGGATCGGGGAGCATCTTTAATTACTAGTGAGCTCCCAATACACTCGTATGTAACTATTGGTGATTTTTAAACTATCTTGAAACATGCATGGACTACCACCGCTGGGCTCATTGAGAGTAATGCGGTACCAAAAGTAATTCTTTTAACCCATTATACACCCAAGGCTGAATAATGTTGCACCTCATATGAGGGAATCAATGTATCCTATGTTTTTGCTTGTATGGAGACTTGGGACCATACAAACGACTTATATCTGGGCAATTGTTCTTTTGGAACTCTTCTCATAGAAACCTCTAATTATTGCGGTATATGATGACATAAAGTAGAAGCTCCCTCCCTGTGAGCGGTATATGTCCATGCATCTTTCTTTAATGGGTTTCTTTCTCTCTTATATACAAACAACTCTATCCTCACCTATCTGTGTATCAACATGCACCGGGTGTGGCTATTTTCTACCGATAATGGTTTGACATATTATAACTAGCGCACTTTATATATCCAACCCAGATACAAACACACAGGAGCGTTTGTATTTACACTCCTTGTGAACATCGGCTCCCCCATTTATGAGCTCAGTGACCGTCTTTTAGTCCTCCTCGTTACAGTACCAAAAAAGTTCAGAATATATAATGTACAGGTATGTTCATATCCTATACAGATATGTTTTCTTTATCATTTATATATACTGGTGCCTAAAAAATAATGTTATCCATCTCATACGGTGTGTGTCCCCACATGTGTCCCAATGGCTATCCTCTTGCCTACCCACTGAGCCCCCCCCCCCCCCCTGATGGCTAGAACAGTAATATCATATGTGCGAAATGCCTTTTCTTTTACATTGACATTGTATATCACATATAATATGCATTATTCTCATTTATGGAATATGTAGTTAAATAATACATTCTGTTTCTTTAAAATTACTTATGTTTTTACACAGACAAAACAATTATTAAGCTCCAGACGAAGCTTTCACCGAGAAGGCGAAACATGTTGAGCAAACTGTCATGAGTAATGTATACCATATATTTACTGTAAACTTCGGCCGACCCTGCTGACTGGCACCCTGAGCATCGAGGTGTCCGCCGGCAGCCCCTGTCTGCCTTGAAGTATATTACATTGGATGTATGCACAATACAATTTGTTCTGTACACAACTGTTCCTACACTATATGAAGGTCTAGCACCTTATGCAAGACTATATCTGATACTGTCGACCGTTTTCTGGTCTCATGTTCAATGTAGATTTCTTTCATCTGCTTGTATCATTAGATGTTTTTTAAAATGTTTGTTTAATAAAAAGCAATTTTATGAAAATTTAGTGCCCGAAATCCTTGTCTCCCAACCTTTCCATATCACTTACATATGAAACAGGAAGGGAGGTTTGGACCAGGCACCAATTATTGGTGCACTGGCCCTTTAAATTTCAAACAGCCAGCGCGCGCCCTATGGTGCCGGGACGCGCGCGCCGGGAACCACGTGAGCGGGGAGCGGAGGAGAGAGCCGGAGCGGGCACAGGTGAGTGGATCTGGGACGAATGCCGCGAGCGCTCCGGTCCAGGAGCAGGGACGGAGCGCTCAGCATTATACTGGTATTTGAAGGAGCTACAAGCATTCAGGAAGATGTCCTGTTATAAAATGTAAGATGACATGTTATTACCACATTTATCAGTCAAGGAAACCCTGATGGTCTCTGCCAACTTGAAACTCAGTGAGGAGATGGAGGCGAAAAGAAAGCTGGTTAATGAGACTTGGACAGCCCTGGGTCTTCTTGCATACTGGGGTACTGGTGCTGGATTGCCTGGAGTGGACTACCTGACTAATCAAGGCTTGTTCAGGTGCCTAGCTGTTGATTAGCTTACTGGTAATTAGATCACTGTTTAATTAAGTTACTGTTAGCTACTAGCTGTTCATTAGATGTACTGATGCATTTTTTTAGGAAAATGTGATTAAGCTTTTATCTGATATTGTGTGGTAAAAAATGTAAATTTACAATAAAGGTAGTTCGTGTTTGCACCTAGTGTTGTCTAGTTCTTGGGTTCAGTTCATAGCTCTTATACCTTGTTCCTGGTTACAAAGTGGAGGAAGTTGTATCTTGGCAAGGGCATCCAAGCGGGGTGCCAGGCAGTCCATCACATGGATTAGCAATGATAATAATACAGTTTAGCATACAATGTCCAGATCAGTATAAACTAGGGATGCACTGATACCAGTTTTTAAGAGTACCAATATTTTTCTCAAGTACTTGCTGATACCAAATACTGATACCTATTTTTACATTTTTTTTTTAACCACTTACCCACCAGGCCTATTTTTGACACTTTTTGTTTACAGGTTAAAATCAGTATTTTTTGCTAGAAAATTACTTAGAACCCCTAAACATTATATATATTTTTTTAGCAAAGACTCTGGAGAATAAAATGGCGGTCATTGCAATATTTTTTGTCACGCAGTATTTGTGCAGCGGTCTTTAAAACGCCATTTTTTTAAAAAAAAATTCCAAAAAAATCACATTTCACTGCATAGAAAAAAAACTAAACATAAAGTTAGCCCATTGTTTTGTATATTGTGAAAGATGATGTCATGCCGAGTAAATAGATACCCAACATGTTACGATTTAAAATTGCACACACCCGTGGAATGGCGACAAACTACGGTCAATAGAAATCTCAATAGGCGACGCGTTAAAAATTTTTAACGGTTACCAGTTTAGAGTTAGAGTGTAGCCCCTTTTTTTTTAAATTATTGCTCACGCTCTGGCGATCGCGGTGATACCACACATGTGTGGTTTGAACAGTAATTTAATTTGCGGTGCGACTTCCATATACATTTTCTTTTGTGCGCGAGCTAACGGCGACGGGGGCAGCTAAATTTTTTTTTCCTATTTATTTTATTTTTTTTAACTTTAACACAGGTTTTAAAAAAAAAAAAAAAAAATCTGATCACTTTTATTGCTGTCACAAGCAATGTAAACATCCCTTGTGACAGCAATATGCAGTGACAGGTACTCTTTATGGAGGGATCGAGGGTCTAAAAGACCCTAGACCCCTCCACTACACTTCCATGTATTCAAAACGCCAAAAATGGCATTTCTGAATACACTCGTTTTTTTAATCTGCCGCCTTTAGCAGCCGAATAACCCGGACGTGACGTCATGGACGCCGCCTCCAGGTTACTTCATCGGAGAACCAATCGAAGCCGCATCCGGCTTAGATCAGGACTCCATCCAGCCGGTGGACATGCCGGCTGGGTGCTCGGGTCTCCCGGTGGGACGGGAGACCCGGGCAGAGCCGCAGAAGGTGGCGGGAGGGGGGGGTGTCCCCTCTCGCTTGCCGGGGTAACGACCGAGCGGCTTCCAAACCGCATCGGTCATTACCGCCGGAAAGATGACCGCCGGCTCTAAACAACGGTACTGGGATGATGTCTCTAGCTAGAGGCATCATCCCGGTATCACCACGCAAAGTCAGCCGACGTTTGGGTACGTCACTTTGCGGTAAGTGGTTAAATTATTTTTTCATTTAATTTTTTTTTAACACTGTACCTAACTTTTTTTTATCAACTTTGTTGCTATTACAAGAGATGAACAACATCCCTTGTAATAATGGGCTGTGACAGGTCATCTTTATGGAGAGATCTGGGGTATGTTAGACCCAAAATCTCTCCTCTGGCCTCCAGTGCAGCTAATCAGACACAGATTGGTCTGATCGGTTGCTTCACTGGTCACTAACGGCCAGGTAAACAAAGCAGAGAAACAGATAGTGACGAAAACCTCATTGCTTCCTGTTTCTGACGTCACACAGTGGGAGGAACCACATCTGTTCCTCTCACTGTCTGTTTAGAGCTGGATGCTGCTGGTCGCATCCTTACCGGGCTCTCCGAACGCATGGGACACTTTGCTAGAATGTAATGTAGTGAGTGTACAGCTTGTATAACAGTGTAAATTTGCTGTCCCCTCAAAATAACTCAACACAGCCATTAATGTCTAAACCACTGGCAACAAAAGTGAGTACACCCCTAAGTGAACATGTCCAAATTGGGCCCAATTAGCCATTTTCCCTCCCCAGTGTCATGTGACTCTTTAGTGTTAGAAGGTCTCAGGTGTGAATGGGGAGCAGGTGTGTTAGATTTGGTGTTATTGCTCTCACTCCCTCATACTGGTCACTGGAAGTTCAAAGTGGCACCTCATTGCAAAGAACTCTCTGAGAATCTGAAAAAAATATATGTTGCTCTTGATAAAGATGGCCTAGGCTATAAGAGGATTGCCAAGACCCTAAAACTGAGCTGAAGCATGGTGGCCAAGACCATACAGCGGTTTAGTGAAAAAATTTGAATTAAACGAGTGCACTTGGTGATTAAATGGAATAAAAATCAACACATCCAATAAATAATGTTGAAGAAAACCAAAAAACATATACAGGTGAGAAATAAATGTGCAACATCTCAAAAGGTAAAAGGTGATGACATGCATTATAATAAAATATAATATAACGTGAATAAGTCCAAAAATAATTAGGGTGACACGTGAATCTTCACTGAAGTGTTTTGGATATTATAAATATCCTTTCTTAAAGGTCAGCAAGTTCAAACATCCCATGTGGCACGACGTGACCCAAACAATGCAGTTGGATGTCTCCTTTCCACTGAAAAGTAGCATATAAATCTACATCAAATCACTGGAAAAAAGGTCCACGAGCCACAGTGTCATCCCCACACTCAATGTGACACCACGTGTTACCAAATAAATGTGCCTCTTACCAGATAACAATAAACGAAAGCTTGGAACAATGATTCCCATAAAGGGACCACAATGGGACCGCAGAGATGTATGATGGTGGGTTAAGCTGTTACTATCCACACAGGCGGCTTCGCAGGGGCTCTCTCATATAAACAGATGCTGCTCCCATACAACAAACCTCATAGGCGCTGGATAATAGACTGCACACAAAGCAAAGGAAGAGCCGATACCATAAATGCCAACATGTATTCTGACATACTGAAGCAGAGCATGATCCCCTCCCTTCGGAGACTGGGCTTTCAGGGCAGTATTCCAACATGATAACGACCCCAAACACACCTCCAAGACGACCACTGCCTTTCTAAAAAAGCTGAGGGTAAAAGGTGATGGACTGGCCAAGCATGTCTCCAGACCTAAACCCTATTGAGCATTTGTTGGGCATCCTCAAACAGAGGGTGGAGGAGCGCAAGGTCTCTAACATCCACCAGCTCCATGATGTTGTCATGGGGAGAGGAAGAGGACTCCAGTGGCAACCTGTGAAGCTCTGGTGAACTCCATGCCCAAGAGGGTTAAGGCAGTGCTGGAAAAAAATGGTGGCCACACAAAATATTGAAACTTTGGGCCCAATTTGGACATTTCCACTTATGGGTGTACTCACTTTTGTTGCCAGCTGTTTAGACATCAATGGCTGTGTGTTGAGTTATTTTGAGGGGACAGCAAATTTACACTATTATAGCTGTACACTCGCTACTTTACATTGTAGCAAAGTATAATTTCTTCAGTGTTGTCACATGAAAAGGTATAACAAAATATTTACAAAAATGTGAGGGGTGTACTCACATTTGTGAGCTACTGTATAACATCAAAATACACAAATATATCCCATAATTCTAAAAGTTAGAGAAAATTCCCTTGCCAAGTGAACCGTCTATTTTGCCTTTAGTAAATAAGCTTCTATGTCATTAGAGCCAATTTAACCACCTGAAATGGAGAAAAATGAATAAATGCCAGTTCTCTGCAGTTAATGAAACCGAAAGGTTACTTTTTTAGTTAAAGTGTATCTAAAGCCAAAATTTTTTTTTTAGATTTGGATAGATTCGGGAATGGTTAAAAACAGTCAGACTGCCCTCTTCCTTCATTTTCTTTCCTTCTGGTTCCTGCTTTTTTTCCCCTCAATTATTGCTTTCCTTTTCTCGTATGTACAATCTCTTGTAAGTTTACCTGTTGTGGCCACCATACAGTACAATAAATGTAGACGGGACAGGAGTGACACTTTTTTTTTTTTAGGCACAGGCCCTTCAGTTTATTGGGATTAGACCATGGTTGCACGACAATGATCCATCTTCGAGTTATTGTGGGACTTACGGTTTAGTTTGTGGTGATTGGCAATATGCTGTTCTTTTATGTTTGTTTACTGTTATTTCTCCTATACTCCGGTTATTTGCTGATGTGACATTTTGGATGTGCTCTACTGTCTTTAGAATATTTCTCTGTGAACACATGTTTATTTGCATATATGTAATAAAAAAGGAGTTAAAAAAAAACAAAACAAAAAAACAGTTTATCTGTTGAGTCAGATGTTACACCCAATCTAGAACAGTGTATCTGATTACATATGGGTCAGCAACAATTACGAGGTTATATTACATTTTGTTTTAAAGATGTACTTCCTCATACAGGGACAATATTCCTCCCTACCATGTTTCTATAGAGTCATCTTCCCATAGGGGAACATATATTATGGGTTTCATATGGGACATGTTACGGTAAGGTACAATCAAATACTATGTACAAACCTGATTCCAAAAAAGTTGGGACACTGTACAAACTGTGAATAAAAACAGAATGCAATGGTGTGGAAGTTTGTGGTCTGGCATTGTCATGTTGGAAAATGCAAGGTCTTCCCTGAAAGAGACGACGTCTGGATGGGAGCATATGTTGTTCTAGAACTTGGATATACCTTTCAGCATTGATGATGCCTTTCCAGATGTGTAAGCTGCCCATGCCACACGCACTCATGCAACCCCATTCCATCAGAGATGCCGGCTTCTGAACTGAGCGCTAATAACAACTTGGGTTGTCCTTGTCCTCTTTTGTCCGGATGACATGGCGTCCCAGTTTCCCAAAAAGAACTTTAAATTTTGATTCGTCTGACCACAGAACAGTTTCCACTTTGCCACAGTCCATTTTAAATGAGCCTTGGCCCAGAGAAAACTCCTGCTCTTCTGGATCATGTTTACATATGGCTTATTTTTTGGCCTATAGAGTTTTAGCCAGCAACGGCGAATGGCACGGTGAATTATGTTCACCGACAATGTTTTCTGGAAGTATTCCTGAGCTCATGTTGTGATTTTCATTACAGTAGCATTCCTGTATGTGATACAGTGCCGTCTAAGGGCCGAAGATCACAGGCATTCAGTATGGTTTTCTGGCCTTGACCCTCATGCACAGAGATTGTTCCAGATTCTCTGAATCTTTGGATTATATTATGCACTGTAGATGATGATAACTTCAAACTCTTTGCAATTTTTCTCTGAGAAACTCCTTTCTGATATTGCTCCACTATTTTTTGCAGCAGCATTGGGGGAATTGGTGATCCTCGGCCCATCTTGACTTATGAGAGACACTGCCACTCTGAGAGGCTCTTTTTATACCCAATCATGTTGCCAATTGACCTAATAAGTTGCAAATTGGTCCTCCAGCTGTTCTTTATATGTACATTTAACTTATCCTGTCTCTTATTGCTACCTGTCCCAACTTTTTTTGGAATGTGTAGCTCTCATGAAATCCAAAATGAGCCAATATTTGGCATGACATTTTAAAATGTCTCACTTTCAACATTTGATATGTTATCTATATTATATTGTGAATAAAATATACGTTTATGAGATTTGTAAATTAGTCCATTCCTTTTTTACTCACAATTTGTACAGCGTCCCATTTTTTTTGGAATTGCGTTTGTACCTTTAATACAGAGATAATTTTGCAATGTGTATGAACACTATGAGAACTTCTACTGGCCCTGAGAAATAATTTTTGTATTTACATTTGTAATAAAATTGTAGCAGTTCCCAAAGGGCCCAGTCTCTCTCTCTTTCTTTCTCTCCAGCAGCAGATATTAAATCCCTACAGCAGCAGCTCCCCAGTCCCAGCGATATTGCAGCTCACTATCCAGTCACACACAGCAATTGGTACACTCTCTGCTCTGCACCCAGGTGGCTTTGTTTGTTGGCACTCCTAAAATATGCAGCAATAATAAAACTTAAAACGGACCAGGATAATCACACATTGCTCCACTGATTACAGAGGAGCCATTAGAACTAAATCTACCTTACCAATCTAGCAACCTATTTAGCCTCCAAAATAGGATGCTAGATTGGTAAGGTAAATCAAGTTCTACTGGCTCCTCTGTAATCAGTGGAGCAATGTGTGATTGCCCTGGTCTGTTTTAAGTTTTATTATTGCTGCATATTTTAGGAGTGCCAACAGACAAAGCCACCTGGGTGCAGAGCAGAGAGTGTACCAATTGCTGTGTGTGACTGCATAGTGAGCTGCAATATCGCTGGGACTGGTGAGCTGTTGCTGTAGGGATTTACTATCTGCTGCTGGAGAGAAAGAGAGAGACTGGGCCCTTTGGGACCATATAGCTTTCTTATAGCCTTACTGCTGCCTGCAGATTTGACTGGGACTATTTTCGTGTGCACCAACAGTACAACTGGGTCCCAACGCTCGCTGGCTAAACATTTAGGACTAAAAACTGCCACTTTACAGCTGCTACACAGAGACTTTTACCTATTGCTTATGCTATGGGGTACCTCTCAGGGATACTGCACTATGTCCTAGCCATTCTCTTAGAGTGCACTCTAGACTGGTCATAGTATTATTGTTCACATTACTGTTATTGCTTATATACACTGTTTACTGCTGAATTTGTGGAGTTATGAGTTGATTCTAGTCTAGCAGTACAGAACTATAGTCTAAGTTACTTTGGAATAGTGATTACATTGTCTAGCAGACTGTGCCTGTATCTTCCTACTGTATACTCATTCATGGTAATATCATCATTTACTCTACCCGGTGCCAATACATTGAGTTGATTTACCACTACAGTAAATAGTCTTGTGTCTATTTCCTGGAACTAAATCATAGCCAAGTTAAAAAGGTATCAATACTTGTGTTCTTGTAAATGCTTGCATTGCCTTTTCTTTAATCAGGTGTGTCAAAAAGGCTGAGGTTGAGGAACCCAAATTACCAAGTGGCTCCTGCGGGAGTAGCACTGCAGTATATTGTGCATTACTGTGACTGAAAACCTACCGCCGCAGATTTGTGCTGATGCTGTGTGACCTGTCAGTATAACCAATAAGACCGCTAGCGACCACGCTAACTTTTGCTACATTCGTATCTGCGACTTTACACTGAGAAGTTGACCTGCTGTTAAGTGAAGCATTAATCCCATCGGTTACTGAGATCGTTACTGTAGGTGTTGCTGCACTCGTTGCTTGCACTGCACAAGTGTTACTGCATCTGTTATAAGTGCCAATACTAGTGATGACAACTGTGCAAGTACTCTTGTAAATGTTCTGCCATACTACTCTTCCAAATATAGAACTGTTAACTCTTCCTGGTCTCGGTATATGCCGTCCCCTCTGCATTGGGTACCTTAGCTCCTGGTCGTCAAGCTACCCCTAGGGTTTTCATTCAAGGTGGCTGTACATACAGTAAATGACAATAGCAAGCAAGCATTTGGTCAAACTTGACAATGATCCAAAACATAAGGCAAAATCTACAATGGAATGGTTCACAAATAAACATATCCAGGTGTTAGAATGGCCAAGTCAAAGCCCAGACCTGAATTCAATCGAGAATCTGTGGAAAGAACTAAAAAGCTGCTGTTCAAAAACGCTCTCCATCCAACCTCACTGAGCTCGAGCTGTTTTGCAAGGAGGAATGGGCAAAAATTTCAGTCTCTTGATGTGCAAAACTGAAAGAGACATACCCCAAGCGACTTACAGCTGTAATCGCAGCAAAAGGTGGCGCTACAAAGTAAACTTAAGGGGGCTGAATAATTTTGCACGCCCGATTTTTCAGTTTTTCATTTGTTAAAAAAGTTTGAAATATCCAATAAATTTCATTCCACTTCATGATTGTGTTCCACTTGTTGTTGATTATTCACAAAAAATGACAGTTTTATATCTTTATGTTTGAAGCCTGAAATGTGGCAAAAGGTCGCAAAGTTCAAGGGGGCCGAATACTTTCGCAAGGCACTATATATATATATACACACACACGTGTGTGTGTGTGTGTGTATACACAGTGCCTTGCGGAAGTATTCGGCCCCCTTGAACTTTGCAACCTTTTTCCACATTTCAGGCTTCAAACATAAAGATATAAAACTGTAATTCTTTTGTGAAGAATCAACAACAAGTGGGAAACAATCATGAAGTGGAACGAAATTTATTGGATATTTCAAACTTTTTTAACAAATAAAAAACTGAAAAATTGGGCGTTCAAAATTTTCAGCCCCCTTAAGTTAATACTTTGTAGCGCCACCTTTTGCTGCGATTACAGCTGTAAGTCGCTTGGGGTATGTCTCTATCAGTTTTGCACATCGAGAGACTGACATTTTTGCCCATTCCTCCTTGCAAAACAGCTCGAGCTCAGTGAGGTTGGATGGAGAGCATTTGTGAACAGCAGTTTTCAGTTCTTTCCACAGATTCTCGATTGGATTCAGGTCTGGACTTTGACTTGGCCATTCTAACACCTGGATATGTTTATTTGTGAACCATTCCATTGTAGATTTTGCTTTATGTTTTGGATCATTGTCTTGTTGGAAGACAAATCTCCATCCCAGTCTCAGGTCTTTTGCAGACTCCATCAGGTTTTCTTCCAGAATGGTCCTGTATTTGGCTCCATCCATCTTCCCATCAATTTTAACCATCTTCCCTGTCCCCGCTGAAGAAAAGCAGGCCCAACACATGATGCCGCCACCACCATGTTTGACAGTGGGAATGGTGTGTTCAGGGTGATGAACTGTGTTGCTTTTACGCCAAACATAACGTTTTGCATTGTTGCATAAAAGTTTGATTTTGGTTTCATCTGACCAGAGCACCTTCTTCCACATGTTTGGTGTGTCTCCCAGGTGGCTTGTGGCAAACTTTAAACAACACTTTTTATGGATATCTTTAAGAAATGGCTTTCTTCTTGTCACTCTTCCATAAAGGCCAGATTTGTGCAGTATACGACTGATTGTTGTCCTATGGACAGAGTCTCCCACCTCAGCTGTAGATCTCTGCAGTTCATCCAGAGTGATCATGGGCCTCTTGGCTGCATCTCTGATCAGTCTTCTCCTTGTATGAGCTGAAAGTTTAGAAGGACGGCCAGGTCTTTGTAGATTTGCAGTGGTCTCATACTCCTTCCATTTCAATATCATCGCTTGCACAGTGCTCCTTGGGATGTTTAAAGCTTGGGAAATCTTTTTGTATCCAAATCCGGCTTTAAAACTTCTCCACAACAGTATTTCGGACCTGCCTGGTGTGTTCCTTGTTCTTCATGATGCTCTCTGCGCTTTAAACGGACCTCTGAGACTATCACAGTGCAGGTGCATTTATACGGAGACTTGATTACACACAGGTAAATTCTATTTATCATCATTAGTCATTTAGGTCAACATTGGATCATTCAGAGATCTTCACTGAACTTCTGGAGAGAGTTTGCTGCACTGAAAGTAAAGTGGCTGAATAATTTTGCACGCCCAATTTTTCAGTTTTTTATTTGATAACAAAGTTTGAAATATCCAATAAATTTCGTTCCACTTCATGATTGTGTCCCACTTGTTGTTGATTCTTCACAAAAAATTACAGTTTTATATCTTTATGTTTGAAGCCTGAAATGTGGCAAAAGGTCGCAAAGTTCAAGGGGGCTGAATACTTTCGCAAGGCACTATATATACAGTGGGTACGGAAAGTATTCAGACCCCCTTAAATTTTTCACTCTTTGTTTTATTGCAGCCATTTGCTAAAATCATTTAGGTTCATTCTTCTTCCTCATGAATGTACACATAGCACCCCATACTGACAGAAAAACACAGAATTGTTGACATTGTTGCAGATTTATTAAAAAAGAAAAACTGAAATATCACATGGTCCTAAGTATTCAGACCCTTTGCTGTGACACTCATATATTTAACTCAGGTGCTTTCCATTTCTTCTGATCATCCTTGAGATGGTTCTACACCTTCATTTGAGTCCAGCTGTGTTTGATTATACTGATTGGACTTGATTAGGAAAGCCACACACCTGTCTATATAAGACCTTCCAGATCACAATGCATGTCAGAGCAAATGAGAATCATGAGGTCAAAGCAGGGCCGGTGTTCCGTGAGAATTACCTACCCGTGAGAAAAACCTACCCTCGTCACTTCCGGTGCACAGCAGTGTATGTAACGCGAGCGGTTACATTAAAACTGCTGTGCTGCACTATGAGTCATCTCCGCTCCTGTCCCGGTCACTTCCCTGATCTCGGCAAGTAAATATAAAAGCGGCGGCGGTTGTATGAAAAGATAAATCACGGAGCCGCCAGCCGCTTTTATATTTACTTGCCGAGATCAGGGAAGTGACCGGGACAGGAGCGGAGATGACTCATAGTGCAGCACAGCTGTTTTATGTCACCGCCGCGTCGGTAGGTTTTTTTTCACGGACACCGAGATCCTTTCAGACTAGTGCGCATGCGCACTAGTCTGATCCTCAGCTCTTCCATTAGGTATCCGGGGCTGTGAGCATGCGCACTTCTGCGCTGCTCAACTGTTCCTGGTCGGAAATGACGTGGGTAGGTTTTTCTCACGGGGTAGGTAATTCTCACGTTACACCGGTGCAAGGATTGTTGACACCCTAGGCCAGTGATGGCGAACCTGGACACCCCAGATGTTTTGGAACTACATTTCCCAAGATTCTCAACTACACTGCAGAGTGCATGAGCATCATGGGAAATGTAGTTCTAAAACATCTGGGGTGCCAAGGTTCGCCACCACTGCCCTAGGCGAAACCTCATTTTGCCGCCCCCTTGGCTCCGCCCCTTGGCTCCGCCCAGGCTCCACCTCCTTTGCCCTCCACATGTATACCTCACCTTTTTAATGACTGCTACCATTTTGCATACAACGCTTTACTAGACCAGCTAATTTTAAAATAGTTGATTTTAATTGTAAACATTTTCTCATATGCAAAACATAACTTAGCAGTTCACACTATTGCGATGCGGGAACACTGCGAATCTACTGCGTGTTCCCGCATCGCATTCACAGCACAGGCAGTTCACACTGCCATATGCGATACGCTGGGGGTGTCAATTCAAAGTTAACGACACCTCCAGATCAGATCGCATATTGCAGTGCAATCTAAGTCTGACAGTTCGCACATGAATCGGATCGCACTGGTTTGAACTACCATGCGATCCAATTCTGCTGTGGACAAAAAAAGGGTCCTGTGTAAGTTCAATGCGATTCAGATGTGAATTCAGCCATACAATCTGAATCTGTATGGTGGAATTTGCATCGCACAGACATCGCATGTGATTTGCAGAGCAGTGCGCTCCGAATCACATGCGATGTCTGTCATCGCAATAGTGTGAACTGGCACTAAAATTACATGCGATGTCTATGTGGTGTGAATTCAGCCATGCAGATTGTATGGCTGAATTCAAATCTGAATCGCATTGAACTCGCACAGGACCCTTTTTTTGTCAACAGCAGAATCGGATTGCATGGTGTTTCACACCAGTGCGATCCAATTCCTGTGTGAACTCTCAGTTTGCACTGCGATATGCGATCTGATCTGGGGGTGTTGTTAACTTTTAATTTATACCCCCAGCGTATCGCATATGGCAGTGTGAACTGCCTGTGCTGTGAATGTGATGCGGGAACACGCAGTAGATTCGCAGCTTTCCTGCATCAAAATAGTGTGATGCGGGAATGCTGCGAATATGCAGCGTGTTCCCGCATCGCATCCGCACATCTGGCAGTTCACACTGCCATATGCGATACGCAGGGGGTGTCAATTCTAAGTTAACGACACCCCCAGTTGAGATCGCATATTGCAGTGCGATCTGCAAGTTCGCACAGAATCGGATTGCACAAGTGTGAACCACAGTGCGTTCCGATTCGGATGCGGCTCAAAAAATGCCTCATGTGCGAGTTTGCTGCGGATGTGCTGCGAATTCAGCCATACAAAGTGTATGGCTGAACTCGCATCTGCACATGAGATCGCATGTAATGAAGGAGCAGTGCGCTCTGAATTACATGCGATCTTGCAAACCGCACAAATGTGAACCGGCACTCAGTCTGCAGACTGCAGGTTGAACAAAAAAAATCTTTAAGTACTGTATATGGCCAGCTTTACTGAAATTAGATGTCTAACTTAATAGCAGTCAGAAATAACCACCTTAACACCCTCCTCCCTGGCCCCCGGATAGCTTCTAATTCTAAACCAGGATCTTAAACCAGGATCTTTTAGGATAGCTTCTTAAGTGCCGGTTCACGGCTGCGGCGATCGCATATAATATCGGAGCGCACTGCTCCTTCATTACATGCGATCGGATGTGCGGTGCGAATTCAGCCATACACTTTGTATGGCTAAATTCGCACTGCACCCGCAGTAAAGTCGCACAGGACCCTTTTTTTGATCCGCATCTGGATCGGATTGCACAGTGGTTCACACTTGTGCGATCCGACCCTGTGCGAACTGTCAGATCGCACTGCGATATGCGATCAAACTGGGGGTGTCGTTAACATTACATTGACCCCCCTTAGCGTATCGCATATGGCAGTGTGAACTGCCAGGGGTGCGTTTGCGATGCGGGAACAGGCTGCGAATTCACAGCATTCCGGCATCGCACAAGTGTGAACCGAGCCTGAACCAGGATATTGTAACAGTATGTAGAAAACATATTTTAAATTATGATTCTATATGAGTTGAGTCCTCCAGCCAGGCTCCAGCACGCACCTTCCACTCGTTTCTTGTATTCTTGCTTTGGTTTCCTGGGTTCAGTTGCTGGCTTGCTGCTCACTCAACAGCATAGACTCACACTCCATGCTTCCTCTCTGCCGCCTCTTCTCCCCAGACCCCCACGCTGGCTGCACTGACACGCCCAGTCCCTCTGATATGTGAAGTGATTGATGATATCACTTCACAGCTTAGCACAGGACAGGAGAAGAGGACGGACCTACGGGAGCCAAGGCTGACTGATCAGTATTTACATCTGGAGGGAGGAGGGGGAGAAGGGGGGTGAGACTCCGTGAGAGAGACAGACTGTCACAGACATCAGACTGTCAGCAGCGGACCGAATGTTCACAGGACACGGTTATGACACTTGCCGATCACAGTGCGCCTGTCAGTGATTGATAGATTAGATAGTACAGAGACCAGAGCGGCTCGATGCTGCACAGCACAGAGGAGAGGGAGGGAGAGACTGAGAAGGGGAATTGAAACCAGCGGGAGGCCGCCCTAGGTGGCAGTGCGCTCTAGGCGGCTGCCTAACTTGCCTAGTGGTAGTGCTGGCCCTGGGTCAAAGGAACTGCCTGAAGAGCTCAGAGACAGAATTGTGGCAAGGCACAGATCTGGCCAAGGTTACAAAAAGATTTCTGCTGCACTTAAGGTTCCTAAGAGCACAGTGGCCTCCATAATCCTCAAATGGAAGACGTTTGGGATGACCAGAACCCTTCCTAGAGCTGGCCGTCCGGCCAAACTGAGCTATCGGGGGAGAGGAGCCTTGGTGGGAGAGGTAAAGAAGAACCCAAAGATCATTGTGGCTGAGCTCCAGAGATGCAGTCAGGAGATGGGAGAAAGTTGTAGAAAGTCAACCATCACTGCAGCCCTCCACCAGTCGGGGCTTTATGGCAGAGTGGCCCGACGGAAGCCTCTCCACAGTGTAAGACATATGAAAGCCCACATGGAGTTTGCTAAAAAACACCTGAAGGACTCCAAGATGGTGAGAAATAGATTCTCTGGTCTTATGAGACCAAAATAGAACTTTTTGGCCTTAATTCTAAGCGGTATGTGTGGAGAAAACCAGGCACTGCTCATCATCTGTCCAATACAGTCCCAACAGTGAAGCATGGTGGTGGCAGCATCATACTGTGGGGGTGTTTTTCAGCTGCAGGGACAGGACGACTGGTTGCAATCGAGGGAGAGATGAATGCGGCCAAGTACAGGGATATCCTGGACAAAAACCTTCTCCAGAGTGCTCTGGACCTCAGACTGGGCCGAAGGTTTACCTTCCAACAAGACAATGACCCTAAGCACACAGCTAAAATAACGAAGGGGTGGCTTCACAACAACTCCGTGACTGTTCTTGAATGGCCCAGCCAGAGCCCTGACTTAAACCCAATTGAGCATCTCTGGAGAGACCTAAAAATGGCTGTCCACCAACGTTTACCATCCAACCTGACAGAACTGGAGAGGATCTGCAAGGAGGAATGGCAGAGGATCCCCAAATCCAGGTGTGAAAGACTTGTTGCATCTTTCCCAAAAAGACTCCTGGCTGTATTAGATCAAAAGGGGGCTTCTACTAAATACTGAGCAAAGGGTCTGAATACTTAGGACCATGTGATATTTCAGTTTTTCTTTTTTAATAAATCTGCAACAATGTCAACAATTCTGTGTTTTTCTGTCAGTATGGGGTGCTATGTGTACATTCATGAGGAAGAAGAATGAACCTAAATGATTTTAGCAAATGGCTGCAATATAACAAAGAGTGAAAAATTTAAGGGGGTCTGAATACTTTCCGTACCCACTGTATATATATATATATATATATATATATATATATATATATACACATATACATATACATACACATACATATATATATATATATATATACAGTGGGTACGGAAAGTATTCAGACCCCCTTAAATTTTTCATATACATACACATACACACACATACATATATACAGTGGGTACGGAAAGTATTCAGACCCCCTTAAATTTTTCACTCTTTGTTATATTGCAGCCATTTGCTAAAATCATTTAAGTTCATTCTTCTTCCTCATGAATGTACACATAGCACCCCATACTGACAGAAAAACACAGAATTGTTGACATTGTTGCAGATTTATTAAAAAAGAAAAACTGAAATATCACATGGTCCTAAGTATTCAGACCCTTTGCTGTGACACTCATATATTTAACTCAGGTGCTTTCCATTTCTTCTGATCATCCTTGAGATGGTTCTACACCTTCATTTGAGTCCAGCTGTGTTTGATTATACTGATTGGACTTGATTAGGAAAGCCACACACCTGTCTATATAAGACCTTCCAGATCACAATGCATGTCAGAGCAAATGAGAATCATGAGGTCAAAGGAACTGCCTGAAGAGCTCAGAGACAGAATTGTGGCAAGGCACAGATCTGGCCAAGGTTACAAAAAGATTTCTGCTGCACTTAAGGTTCCTAAGAGCACAGTGGCCTCCATAATCCTCAAATGGAAGACGTTTGGGACGACCAGAACCCTTCCTAGAGCTGGCCGTCCGGCCAAACTGAGCTATCGGGGGAGAAGAGCCTTGGTGAGAGAGGTAAAGAAGAACCCAAAGATCACTCTGGCTGAGCTCCAGAGATGCAGTCAGGAGATGGGAGAAAGTTGTAGAAAGTCAACCATCACTGCAGCCCTCCACCAGTCGGGGCTTTATGGCAGAGTGGCCCGACGGAAGCCTCTCCTCAGTGTAAGACTCATGAAAGCCCACATGGAGTTTGCTAAAAAACACCTGAAGGACTCCAAGATGGTGAGAAATAAGATTCTCTGGTCTGATGAGACCAAAATAGAACTTTTTGGCCTTAATTCTAAGCGGTATGTGTGGAGAAAACCAGGCACTGCTCATCACCTGTCCAATACAGTCCCAACAGTGAAGCATGGTGGTGGCAGCATCATGCTGTGGGGGTGTTTTTCAGCTGCAGGGACAGGACGACTGGTTGCAATCGAGGGAAAGATGAATGCGGCCAAGTACAGGGATATCCTGGACAAAAACCTTCTCCAGAGTGCTCTGGACCTCAGACTGGGCCGAAGGTTTACCTTCCAACAAGACAATAACCCTAAGCACACAGCTAAAATAACGAAGGAGTGGCTTCACAACAACTCCGTGACTGTTCTTGAATGGCCCAGCCAGAACCCTGACTTAAACCCAATTGAGCATCTCTGGAGAGACCTAAAAATGGCTGTCCACCAACGTTTACCATCCAACCTGACAGAACTGGAGAGGATCTGCAAGGAGGAATGGCAGAGGATCCCCAAATCCAGGTGTGAAAGACTTGTTGCATCTTTCCCAAAAAGACTCCTGGCTGTATTAGATCAAAAGGGGGCTTCTACTAAATACTGAGCAAAGGGTCTGAATACTTAGGACCATGTGATATTTAAGTTTTTCTTTTGTAATAAATCTGCAACAATGTCAACAATTCTGTGTTTTTCTGTCAGTATGGGGTGCTATGTGTACATTCATGAGGAAGAAGAATGAACTTAAATGATTTTAGCAAATGGCTGCAATATAACAAAGAGTGAAAAATTTAAGGGGGTCTGAATACTTTCCGTACCCACTGTATATATATATATATATATATATATATATATATATATATATATATATACACACATATAATCTATCCATCTATCTTTACTTTTCAAATTTCCCGCCGGTTCCACCCCCCTGCGACGTGACGCTCGCAGGAGACAGAAACCGGGGCACAGAGCATCAGACAGAAGATCCAGCTGCCGTATGCTGCAGGAACACATCGCGGGATCCCGGGGACAAGGTAAGTAATCTCTTCCAGGATCCAGCGATGCTCCCTGGCGGTCCCCCAGAGTGTGGCTCGGGATTACCGCTAATGTCACTGAAATTCCACCCCGAGCCACACTCAGGAATACCTCCCAGGAGGTTAAGCTCAACTTTTAGAGGCAGAAAAAAACCCTTCCGTCTTGTGTTTTTGAGAGCAGTTTTTTGGCAGAAAAAAATGCTAAACACTCCTAGACCTGTACAAAAATGCTTTATATGAGAGTTTTTTTTTCTGCCAAAAGAACTGGCTTTTTTAAACGCAGTGTGCATGGACCCTTAGGCCGATTCACATATGTGCAGTCGGAGGTTTGTGCCTGGGTCAGGTGCGTGTCTGTTCAATGATTCAGGTCTCAATTTGTACATGACCTGGACCCAAAGACGCACAGGACCCTTCTGCAATCTGGAGCACAACCTGTGTGATCTGGCTCTATTAAGAGCAGGTCACATTCTCCTGTCATGCGCATTGGATGCGGGGAAACCTGCATCCAAGTCGCATTTATGTGAACCCAGCCTCAGACTAATTTCACGTGGCCGATTCACCTACTAAAGACAAATTGCCAGTGGTAGGATCACTACAGAAGCTGCCTGTCTGTCCCCTATGTAGTCCATAGGGGCAAACAGACAGTCTTTAAGCAATCCTGCCACTGGTGTTTCTGACATCTGTAGGTTTGCTAGCGACATTTACCCATCAATCATCAGCTTTAGGCTTCATGTACAGGACTTCAAGATGGCATACAGCAAACATCATACAGCTTTACATTGCAATAAATGGCTTTACGCTGCCTTATGAGGGTTTATGCTGTTACATGTGTCAACTTGTGCACATGCATACTACCCTGGAAGCAAACAGTTTGCATCTAGGTTTTATACCATGCGCATGCTTACAACAGTCACTTTTTATTCAAGTCACTTAAGCCTCGGTTCACACATATGCGGTGCGGGAAACGCAGTGATTTCTGTGCACAGCATTCATGCAAACCACAGGGGGTGTCAGTGTTAAGTTAATGACACCCCAAAACAGTTTGAAAAACAGTAAGATTGAAAGAATCGGATTGCATGAACACCTATGCGATCTGATTCCAGTGCAGGGGGAAAAAAAAGGGTCCATGCAACTTGAGCCATACAAATTAATGTTTCAAATCGCACCACACAGACATCGCATTCTATTCGGATCATATGCGGTGTCCCGCACCGCATATATATGAACCCAACCTTAAGGGTAAGCCCATCTTACCAGAAAACTGCCTATATATGTAAGGGGTGCCTGTAGATAAAAACAAACTGTTCAGCTTTGAATAAAGTTCAATAATGTCTCGTTATAGGTGTAGGACAGCTCCGTACCTCTTGAAGCCTGGCTGAAAAACTCCCAAAGATGGCATCATCCCTCCTGCCTTGTTGCTAGGACATTGCTAAGACACTCCCAGTCACTGCTGCTTACCCCCACAATCACTGGAGCAAGTTCTCTACCCCTTGCACATTTGTGGTCTCCTCTGCTGGAGCATTGCTAAGCTTAGAGTTACTGCCACAGAGGAGAGAGAATGCAATGGAGGGGTTTGAATCAGAGAAAAAGCTCACTCCTGTGATGACGGGGGTGAGCAGTAAACAGGACAAATAATTAGACACAATCACAGACAGTAATACAGACCTTACAGGTGTTCTAATTCCTCTCAACTCCGGCCAAAACTAAAATAAAAGCGTAATAGGATTTCCAGGCATTAGGCCTGATATGGGTCTGCCATGGTTACCGGTAACACTTCCAACACATTTAAGTTGTGAACCCAGGTGTGAGAGTTAAGACAATGACCATTCCAGCATCTTTGGTTTGTTTTGTTTATTTAGTGATGGGGATGGGAGAAGGGAATGAGTGGGATACTCCTCTGGCTCAACTAGGTTTAACTGGGACACTTTGTTAGCACTCTCCTGACGCCAGCTGAATGCCGACCAACGCTTCCTGGCGCTTGAAAATACTGTTTTGCTGAAATGTGCTGAAACTTCGACTTTAACTCCTTGGTTAACTCCAGATCCAGGACTGTAGTAACACTTGACTCTTGGCATTCTGTCTAGCTCAAAAGTCCTGCGAATGGCTCCCTCCAGCCCTTCACTGACCGAGGTAGCTCCTTGTAACTGCTTGTGCTGCTGCAATCCTTAACACTGTACACTGTAAACTTGACTCTTCAGGACCCAACTGCTGGCGCCCCCTCTACACTTTCAGGGTCCTCTCACTAGGCACCCCCTCTGACACTTCAGGGTCCTCTCACTAGGCACCTCCTTGACACTAGCTTGCTCCTGGATCCCTGGGACCTTCCCCGGAGTGGTCCCCTCTACACTAGGCAGACCCTCACGGGCAATTCACAGTACTCACGAACTTGGAATGCTTTCCTGTAACTGAACCCCTCTATTTCCACTGGTCCTCGGCACACCGGATCCTCTCTGCAGCTAAGCTCAGCTCTCTCTGGACTCTCAGGCAGCCACCTGAGACACCCGATTCTTCTGACAGGAGGAGAGACAGCCTTACCCTCCCTCCTGGGACTCTACTTCCCGCCAAAGCAGCTGCGTCATGCGTTCCCCTCAAACTTATACCCACTCCCAGAATCCTCTGCGGCAGAATCTGCCTTCTGGGGTAGATACAGGCCTGAATGTGCCTCTGATTGGGTTTCCTCCACTATCCAATGAGAATCCTTTCATGGAGCCAGTGGGGAGACTCCCTTCTCAGCAGCCACACCTGGGAGACATGACAGCCCAGCTGAAATCATGGCCCTGCTGTTAGGAAGCCAAGGCCCACTATACTTTGCCTAGCACCTACCTTGTAGGGTGCTACAAAAGTTTTCCCTTTAGGGCCGGTTCACACTGGTGTGATTTGGGAAACCCTGCGAATCCAGTGCGGGTTCCCACATCGCACCTGAATCGCCGTCAGTTCACCCTGCCCTCTGCAAACCACTGAGAGTGTCAATACAAAAAGTTAATGACACCCCCAGATTGGTTTGCAGACCGAATTCGGACAGGAATCGGATCGCATGGGTGTGAAAAGCCATGCAATCTGATTCTGCAGCTGACAAAAAAGGGTCCTGCAACAGTTTGGCCCGAATGCGATGTAAATTCTGCCACTTTGTATGGATGAATTTGCATCGCACAGACATTGCATGTGATCTGCACAGCAATGCGGTGCAAATCACATGCGATGTCTGGCATCGCACCAATTTGAACCGACCCTGTGTTATATTTTAACCACTTGTCTTCAAAGATAAATTGTATGTTTATAAACATCACGGTAGACAAATGTTTAACCACTTTCCACTCATCCACAGTTGTTCTACTGCAGGCGGGAGGCAACTGCAGGCAAGGCCATGTACCTGTATGTCGCCTGGCACGTGCACATTGGTGCACACCCAGGGAGACGCAGCTCCCTTGACTGACTTGTCCACCGGACACAGCAGATTGCGGGTTCTGGTGCCCAACCTCTGTATTGTGATGCTGTGACTGACCCACAGCCATACTTCCCAACTTTTTGAGATGAGAACGAGGGACACCTGTCAGCAAAAGTATGTAGGCTTAGGACACACCCCCTGTCATGCCCTCTTAAAGGAGAATTATACAAAAATCATTGTTGAATCAACAAATACTTTTTTTTTTTTACACCACTGTTATTCCTTTATGTTAGCGTTTGACATTTACAAATGCAGCAATTTAGAAATTGGATGAAGGGTTTAGCACTGGGAAACACTTTCTTAAAGGTAAGTAGTGCATTTTATATACAACTATATAGATCAGACCAAAAAGAGAGACAAATGAGGAGGAAAGAGGGACATTGTTCCAAATCAGGGACAGTCTCAAAATCAGGGACAGTTGGGAGCTATGCCACAGCTATCACATGGTCCCTGGGCCAATCACCGAGCCCTGTACCATGCGATTGGCTGTAGCCAGTCACGGATCACTAGTAATCACAGCTGTTATGAATGAAACCCATTTATGACAGTTCAAAACATTGCTGCAAGCAAAGTATAAAAAAAAAAACCCTGATCATCCCCCTCTCCCCCCCAGAGTAGCACACTATGATTTACAGAATGAAAGGTGAATTAATCTGATGAAAGTATGTAAAAAAAAATAAAATTGTAAAGAAAAAAGAAAAAAAATGTTTACAAAATAAATAATATGTTAAATAAAATGTTTAAAAATATTATTTTATTTTGTTAACATACTCGCACTAGTATGCATACATGCCAACTGTCCCGTTTTTGCCAGGACAGTCCCGGCAAATAGGAGCCTGGCTATTTAAACTGTCCCGGCCAGATAGTATAATTAGGTTTTATCGTACTTATTTACACCTTGCACTTTATTTATATTTACATACATATTACATTGTTTGTATGGTCACACCTGAGCACATTTGACAATTTAGAATTGCAGGGAATTGTGATGAGAATTTTAAACATTAGGCAAGTAGTGCAGCTGAATGAGAGAATTATTCCAACTCTGCTACTTTGGCCTTAAATTTGAAATTCCCCTTCAATTTCCTGTAATTCCCTCTTTATTGAGTAGACCCTATAATCTGATAAGTAGACAGAGATTAATTATGCGGAGTGGGTGGAGCTTCAGGGAAGTGGGTGTGGTAAGTAATTTATAGCTGTTCTGCAAAGTGTCCCTGGAAATTTTTTTAAAAATGTTGACAACTATGCAGTCTGTATCTCTGATGACCACCACACCATCCATATGATGACGCTGTACTGCACTGGTGACAGTATGTAAAAAAAACGAAAACTGTGAAAAAAAAAAGAAATTTTATTTAATTTCTTCCTTTTCAAAAAAATTGAGACAAAAAAATTCCAACTTAAGAAAACTCTTCATGCCTCTTACTAAATATCTCAGACTTGTCTACTTTCCAAATGGGGTCATTTGGGGGGGGGGGGGGGGGGGTATCTGTCCTAGTAGAGCGCAGGATTGATCAATTTTCAAATATATATACTATGGTTTGCAGATGCTATAACTTTCACACAAGCCAATTAATGTACACTTATTAGGATTTTTTTTTTTACCAAAAACATCTAGCAGAATACAATTGGCCTACATTCATGAAGAAGTTTGATTTTACTGGATATGTTTTATAAAAGAAAGTAGACGTCATCGTTTTGTTTCAAAATGCTTGTTTTTTTTTTTTTTTTTTTTGGTCTATTTAGCAAAAAACTAAAAAAAAGAAAACCCGAGTGGTGACCAAATGCTGCCAAAAAAAAAAATCTCTATTTGTGTGAACAAAATTATATAAATTGAATTTGGGTACAGTCAGTGTTGCATGACAGAGTAATTGTGAGGTAAAATAGCACAGCGCTGAATAGCAAAGAATGGCCTGGTGATGAAGGGGGTAAAACCTTCTGGAGTTCATGTGATTAAATCAAACTCACTACTGCATTAGAAACTGTGAGCTTGATACATACCAGCTTTAAGAAGCAGCAGGGGGCTCTCTGATAAGAGTAATCACTTTTATGGGGCTTTCAAAGTGCGCCCCCCCCAGCTTCCACTGTGGTTCATTGACTCCCCCATTCCAGCCCTGGACTAGGTAAACTACTTCCCCTAGGTAAACAGGAGGTAGATGTTCCCCAACAAATGACCCTGGAAGTGACACGTATAACGCCACTTTCAGGGTCACAGTTGTTATTCCTTGGCTAGTGCAGATGAGGATTCAGCTATTCAAACATGATCTGTGTTGCAGGGAGACATTGGAGGTCTAATTAGACCCCCAATGCCTCCATAAAGAGGAACCTGCCCATGCTATCACACAGGGGGAGTTTTAGCCCTGTTGTGATAATAAAGATAAAAAAATAACAGTGTAAAAAAAAAATAATTATACAAAATAAAAACGCAAAGCATCCCCGTTACGCCCAATATAAAACGTGCAGCATAGGGCGAGCATGTGTATGATGCAACATTATTTGCATGCACGTGAGATTTTGTTGCAAATGTTGGAGAGCAATAATTCTAGGGCAATACATGCGCAATTTTAGGACTTGTTTGATATCTATTTATTCAAGGCAACAACATCTTTTATATTTTAACAAAAAATTGGGTATAATATTGTGTTTGCTTGCACTAAAATTTATTGTGAATGGAAGAAACAGATTAAAAGAATAGATCAAACACTTGATCTTTGATCTATTCTTTAATCTGTCTCCCATGGGTGAATTTTAATCTGAAATTGTTATAATAAACATCTGTATTCTTTAAACATAAGTATTGTGTAGTCAATACCGTACCATGAAAGTCCTAAGTGCCTCAACTCAATGCTCTGTATTGTATTAGATAATATAGGACGTAGGTAAAACTACCCATTATATGTGTAGCACTACTCCCTGGGGAGCTGCTGGTGATGAGTTCCCCTGGGTTACCCATAGCAACAGTACAATAGTTCAGCGACTTCAAAGTGCCTGGCTCAGTCAATAAACAGTCTAGGGTTTTGGCTTTTGTGGTTTTATTGAGAACTTGGATAGGAGAAGGGAATGAGTGGGATACTCCAGCTTGAATAAACTATGCACAATTTGCTGGGACGTTTTACTGTACTTGAGTGCGGCAAGGCCGCTGCTTCACCTTGTCAATAGCAATGAAGTAGTAATAAATGAACCGCTTTAGATAAGCTGTACTGTACTGCAAAACACTCCTCAGGGCCCTTCCTGGCACCCTCTATTGTTCCCATTCTTCAGGGCTTTCTACATGGCACCCCCTTTACTGTCATACTCTCTGTGTGAGCTAGCTCCTTGATCCCCTGACTTCACTGGAGTGGTCCCCCTTCCTGGGCCAACACTTTGGCAGGTCCCTCAGTACTCACGGACACTGTTTTTCCCAAAAGACTCTGCCAGCAGCTCCACCGTCAGTCACATCGGATCCTCTGGAGCTCAGCTCCACACCTGGTTCACTAAGCCGACCGCCTAAGACCACCTTCCTCACACATACAGGAGGAGAGACAGCCGTCCACCTCCTCCTGGGACTCTGGTTCCCACCAAAGACGCCCTGTCCCATGTCCCCTCAATATATATGGTTAATCCCAGGATGCATTGCGAGAATGCCCTCCCACTGGGACTGCCATAAAACATGATGTGTCACTGGCTAGGTTTCCTCCACTGTCCAACAAGCTCCCTCGTTGGATGCAGTGGGGACACTCCCTCAGACCCAGTGAATCACACCTGGAAACATGTGGCAGGCAACCTAATAGATCAGGCTCCCCTGATAAGCAGCAGGAGCAATAAATGCTTTACCTAGCACCTACCTAACTAGAAGGGTGCTACATATTTATGTAGCACACATCCCATACTAAAATTTATTGTGGTGTATGTGTTTCCTGAAAACGTGCATTTGCTAAAAAAAAACAGCGTCAATAACATATAACACAAAAAATTGGAAGTACCACCATTTTATTTTCTAGGGTCTCTGCTTTTAAAAGATATACATTTTTTGGGGGCTTCATGGTAATTTCTAGCAAAAAATTTAATTAGTAGACAAGTGGTGAAAGTGGTAGTAAACCGCAGACTTTTTTTTTTAACCTGCAAGGTAAAGGCATAACGTGCTAGTATGCATCACATACTAGCACATTATGAAATGCTTACCTTAGAACGAAGCCCTCCAGCGGCAAGCTGTCACCTCAGACAGGGCTTCCATCTTCACCCGGTCTTCCTTCCCAGTTTGTGTCCTCTGGTTCTGATTGGCCATGCTGCGATGACATCACAGACCGTGACATGGACGGCACGGTAAGCCGTCCCTTCAGAGCGCATGTGCCAGTGATGTCCCTGGCTGCATCCATTTTGAATATCTCCTAAACAGTGCACGTTCTCTGAACCTACAGGTAAGCCTTATTTTAGGCTTACCAAACCTGTAGTAGGTACATTAAGAGCCGGTTCACATATGTGCGGCTGCGGAGATCTCCTGTGCGGATGCAAATTCAGCCATACACTTTGTATGGCTGAAATTCGCACTGCACCCGCACCAAAGAGGCATTTTTCAGCCGCATCAGGATCGGATCGCACAGTGGTTCACACTTGTGCGATCCGATCCTGTGCGAACTGTCAGATCGCACTGCGATATGCGATCAAACTGGGGGTGTCGTTAACATTTAATTGACACCCCCTGCGTATCACATATGGCAGTGTGAACTGCCAGATGTGCGGATGCGATGCGGGAACAGGCTGCGAATTCGCAGCCTTCCCGCATCGCACAAGTGTGAACCGGCCCTAAAGCGGTTGTATACTGGCGAAAAAAAAAAACCCTGCAAGACGAAGGAATAATGAGCTAGTATGCATCGCTTACTAGCTCATTATGAAATACTTACCTTAAAACAAAGCCCTGACACGGACCCCCGGACACCGCTGAGGGAGCTGACATGCTCCCACGGTGTCTCTTCCGGGTTCGGCGGCTCTGTGAGTGGCTGGAGCCGCGATGACGCATGTGCGCTGGAGTAAAGGCCCGTACACACGTACCGATTGTCTGCCGAAACTGTTCGGCCGGCGAACGATCGGCCGATTGTAGGCTTGTTAGTATGATGCTTCCGACAGCTGACAGCGCACTTTCGGCCGAACAGAATCTGTCGTGCAAGCATTAAAATTTTTGTATGCCGACACCAGAACGGCTGATTGTTCGCCAGTCAGTACAGATTTCGGCCGACAGATAGCAGATTAGCAAGACTGGGCATGCTCAGAAAAGAAAAAAGACAAGGAAAGTTAACCATCACATGACATCACTTCTGCAGTCGGCTGTTGTTGGCCGACAAATTTCGTGTGCAGTCTTTTGCAGTTTTCAACAGACACGACAGCCCTCGGACAAAAGACGGCCGATCGTTTGGCCGACGATCGGTACGTGTGTACGGGGCTTAACTTTCCGGCAAGTAGCCAGCAAGGAACATGCGCCGCTAGCGTCAGCAACTGCATGCAGGGCGAATATCTCCTAAACCGTGCAGGCTTAGGAGATATTAATTGTAGGTAAAAGAAAAAAAAATTGTATACTACCGCTTTAACCACAAGGGATGGCTAGAAATGAAACAGGTTTTCTCATAGTTGTTATGTATGCACAGCTGCACAATAAGTACCGTTAGATGGAAGTTCAGGATCGCGCATGCGCTGTGTGGAGAACTAGCTGAAGGCGCGCTTGCAGGACGAAGCCGTATGAAAGAAACTATTAGCGCACGCCTATCTCCATAGCAACAACCTACATTACTTCCAAACCGGTAGTGACGTTTTTTGTGAGCGACTGCTAGCGGATGTCGTAGTTGGTGACTTATGTGTGTTTTGAGGTGGGTGTCTCGATGCTGTTGGGATTAATAAAGCCGGGTCTTAGGGTGTCAGTGTGGTAAGTCTGTGTGAGAGCAGTACGTGGGCACTGATATTGGAGGGGGAGGGGGTCTTCTATGTAGAAGGGGCTGTGTGTATGAGCTTATGGCTTCATTTCATTGACTTGTATGCATGTAGAAGGGAGTGCAGTGTCTATTGTTAGATCAATACAAGCGAATATTTCGCTATAGTGACACTCAGCATCTGGTAGTGCTTGCAGAAAAAGTCCAGACAGAAGTTTGTTTTTCTAGTTTGGCTGTAGAGGGTCTGGAATGGGATCAGCATTATTTGTAGACAGTCAGTGACTAAAATGAGGAGATGGAGATAACAGTGGAAACCTTCCCTCACCTTACAGGGAAATACAGCTTTACATGCTGGCTTTGTCTGTTTAGAATTTATTTTCCCTCCTTTTAGTTAAAATAATTAAAATTTGCCAGATGTTTCAACCCAGGGGGCTCCAAACTTTCTACATCCCTGGTGCCCAACCTGTGGCTCTTTGGTACTTTTTGTGCTGCCCTTGGGTTAGCGACCTGAAGCATGTCCCTAGTCTACAACCACTTCTAGAGCATGTTCACAGTCTCTGACCTTCTCCCACTCTGCCGCCGCAGTCTCTGGCCATCTCCTGTGATGTGGCCGCCATCAAAATGAAATCTGATCAAAGCATTGTGTACTTGTCTCAAAGCTCTATGTGTGGTGTGTGTTTTTTTAAGTTATATGTTATATATATATATATATATATATATATATATATATATATATATATATATATATATATATATAACAGCTTTTCACAACACCAAAAAAGAATGGTGGTGGGGGAGGAGATCTCCCAAGCACATACACAGTCTGCGACTATCTTCCCCCCCCTCGACGTCTCGCTGGACGTCTGCGACTATCTTCCCTCCCCGTCTCGCTGGACGTCTGCGACTATCTTCCCCCCCCTCCCCGTCTCGCTGGACGTCTGCGACTATCTTCCCCCCCCCCCTCCCCGTCTCGCTGGAAGTCTGCGACTGTCTTCCCCCCCCCTCCTCCCTGTCTCGCTGGACGTCTGCGACTGTCTCCCCCCCCCCTCCCCGTCTCGCTGGCCGTCTGCGACTATCTTTCCCCCCCCTCCCCATCTCGCTGGCCGTCTGCGACTATCTTTCCCCCCCCTCCCCGTCTCGCTGGCCGTCTGCGACTGTCTTTCCCCCTCCCCGTCTCGCTGGCCGTCTGCGACTGTCTTTCCCCCTCCCCGTCTCGCTGGCCGTCTGCGACTGTCTTTCCCCCTCCCCGTCTCGCTGGCCGTCTGCGACTGTCTTTCCCCCTCCCCGTCTCGCTGGCCGTCTGCGACTGTCTTTCCCCCCCCCCCGTCTCGCTGGCCGTCTGCCACTGTCTCCCCCCCCCCGTCTCGCTGGCCCGTCTGCCACTGTCTCCCCCCCCCCCCGTCTCGCTGGCCCGTCTGCCACTGTCTCCCCCCCCGTCTCGCTGGCCGTCTGCCACTGTCTCTCCCCCCCCCCCCGTCTCGCTGGCCGTCTGCCACTGTCTCCCCCCCCACCCCGTCTCGCTGGCCGTCTGCCACTGTCTCCCCCCCACCCCGTCTCGCTGGCCGTCTGCCACTGTCTTCCCCCCCCCCCCTTCTTGCTGGCTGTCTGCGACTGTCTTCAACCCCCCCCTCCCCGTGTCGCTGGCCGTCTGCGACTGTCTCCCCCCCCCCCCTTTCCCCGTCTCGCTGGCCGTTTGCGACTGTCTCACCCCCCCTGTCTCGCTGGCCTGTCTGCGACTGTCTCCCCCCCCCCCTGTCTCGCTGGCCTGTCTGCGACTGTCTCCCCCCCCCCCCCCCCGTCTTGCCGGCCGTCTGCGACTGTCAACCCCCCCCCCCCCGTCTCGCCGGCCGTCTGCGACTGTTCCCCCCCCCCCCCGTCTCGCCGGCCGTCTGCGACTGTTCCCCCCCCCCCCGTTTCGCCGGCCGTCTGCAACCGTCTTCCCAACCCCCCCCCCCCCCCGGCGCCCTGGCTGTCTGCGAGCGCCCACCCCCCCCCAGTCACGCCAGCCGTCTGCGACCACCTCCCCCGTCGCGCTGGCCATCTGCGACCGTCTCCCACCCCCCCCAGTCACGCCGGCCGTCTCCCCCCCCCCCCCCTGTCGCGCAGGCCGTCTGCGACCGTCGAACACCCCCTCCCCCCCCGTCGTCTCCGACTGTCTTTTTTCCCTTTTCTGTTCCGCCAACTAAGTGTGATTTATTTTTTTTTATTTATTGGTGGGATGAGTTTATGGAGATTCTAACAGTTTTTGTACAAATTATTTGAATTATACAGGCATAATCTTTTAGAACACTACAACATTTTACCATAAGCGTTCATTCTGGATTTGTCTGTTCGTTTTTTATACAGCTGCAGACTGAACTGATGTGTGCTCATTTACAGCTTACATTCAAGTCTGCTTTAAATCTGCAGAAAAAAATAGAAAAAGTCTGAGTCCTTTTACGTTTTAGTGGATATAAACGGATGTCGTCCATTTATGTCTTTTTGTGGGCAAGAAACACATTTTTCATATGTAGTAATGTGAAGTGAAGACGGATGTACAAACTGATGTGTAGGAATTCAGTTTTCGTATCCCCTTCCTTCCTTTTTTTTTTTTTTTTTTTTTTTTTCTTTTTGCAGTTTTATGATGGAACCGATGATGCTCATAGGACAGGACCCTAAAGCCCCGTACACACGAGTAGAAATTCGGCCGGGAAATTTCGTCCGACCGATCTGCCGATTTTCGGCTTGTTAGTTTGGTGCTTCCGACAACCGACTCCGACTTTTCGGCCTAAAAAATCCTGGTGTGCCGGCTATATAATTTTTGTCGACTGTCAAAACACGTCCGATTTTCGTCTCATTAGTACAGATTTCGATGGGGAAAAATCTTATGAGCAAGACTAGGCATGCTCAGAGATGAAAGAACACATACAAAGCAATCCAACACATGACACCACTTCTGAAGGAGAATTCTGTCGTGCAGGAAAATTCATGTGCAGTCTAGAGCACATTCCAACCAACAGACACCACTCTGGACAAAAGACGGACGACTGGTCGGCGGAAATTCATTGCGTGTGTACGAGGCTTAAGTGTTCAATTGCTATGCTTGTTGTTGTTATATAGGATTTATATAGCGCCAACAGTTTACGCAGCGCTTTACAACTTGAGAGTAGACAGTACAAATACAATACACTTTAATACAGTTGGAAACGGGGCCCTGCTCATTAGAGCTTACAAGTAAGTACAGGTTACTTACTTAAAAGTACAGGTGTTGGGTGATTGCCAGATAGGTTTCTCTGAAAAGTTGCGTTTTCAGGGATCGTCTGAAAGTGGACAAAGTAGAAGATAGTCGGACAGATTGGTGTAGAGCATTCCAGAGGATGGGTGAGGCTCGGGAAAAGTCCTGGTGAGGAGATAAGGGAGCTAGCGAACAGGAAGTCCTGGGAGGAACAAAGAGAACGAGTTGGTTGGTATTTTGAGACCAAGTTAGTGATGTAGCTGGGTGCCAAGTTATGGATGACTTTGTAAGCTATGGTTAGTAACTTGAATTTAACCAGTTCTGGACCAGAAGGATTTGCCCCCTTAATGACCAGGCCATTTTTTGTGATTCGGCATAAATAAAATTTATGTCCTTTTTTTCCCCACATACAGAGCTTTCTTTTGGTGGTATTTGATCACCTGTGCAATTTTTTTTTTTTTTTTTTTTTTTCGCGCTATAATCAAAAAAAGAGCGACCATTCTGAAAAAAAAAAAACTGTATTTTTCACATTCTGCTATACAACATTCCCCCCCCCCCCCCCCCAAAAAAAAAAAAGTAAAAATCTAAATGTTTCATCCTTTTAGGCCAATTTGTATTCTGCTACATATTTTTGGTATTTTGATTGGTTTGCGCAAAAGTTATTGCGTCTACAAACTAGGGGAAAAATTTGTCATTTTTATTTTACTAGTAAGGGCAGCGATCTGTGATTTTTAGTGAGATTGCGACGGGAGTTGCAGTAATCAAGACGAGAGATGGCCAGGGAGTGGATTAGAAGCTTTGTGGTGTCGTTGGTTAGGAAGGGGCATGTCTTGGAGATGTTGTGGAGGTTGAGTCGGCAAGCTTTGGACAGTGACTGGATGTGTGGCCGAAAGGATAGTTCAGAGTCTTGGATTACACCTAGGACCTTAGCATGGGGGGACGGGTTGATAGTTGAGCCGTTGATTATTTTGACAGAGAAATCAGGGAAGAGGAACGTGGGGGAGGAAATATCATGAGCTCGGTTTTGGATTGGTTTGAGGAAGTGATGTGACATCCAGGCGGTCTATTTAAGATCTATAGTCAGCTACAGTCATTGTAATGATTAAGCACAAGATGTATGTGTGAAACGCGTCTACGAGACTTTATGCTGGTGTCTTTGGTGTCATCACTTGCAACTTTTTGGAAATAAAGGTATTTGAAACCTATTGGAATCCCTGGATGTGCGGCTAATTCTTTTCCTACAGGCTAATATGTCTGTTAGTAAGTTGGTGATGCGTGAGGGGATTGATGGAGTGAGCTGAGGGGTGGAGAGATAGATATGGGTGTCATCAGCGTAGAGATGATATTGAAAGCCATGGGAGGCAATCAGCTGACCCAGGGAGGAGTTGTAGATTGAGAAAAGGAGCCATCCAAGAACAGAACCTTGGGGGACCCTGACAGAGAAAAGAAGAGGAAAGGAGGTAGTAAAGTTGTAAGTAGCACTGAAGGTGCGTTGGGATAGGTGGGATGAGAACCAGTGAACAATACACTCACGGAGACGAAGGGAGTGGAGTTTTTTTGAGGAGGAGGGGTTGGTCCAATGTGTTATAGGCAGCAGAGAGGTCCAAGAGGAGTAGTACAGAATAGTTGTCCATTGGTGTTTGCTGTTAGTAAGTTGTTTGTGAGTTTAAGGAGAGCAGTTTCAGTGGAATGTTGAGGGTGAAATCTGGACTGAAAGGGATCAAGAAGTTTGTTCTTAGTCAGATGAACGATTGGTCTACAACTGACTGAGCGACCAAGGAGTTTGGAGGAGATGGGGCGTAGATTGTGAAGATTGGTGGGATCAAGTGAGGGCTTTTTAAGGATGGGAGTGACTAGCGCGTATTTTAGAGAGTTGGGAAAGATACCAGAATAGAGAGGGAGGTTGAAGATGTGAGTTAGAGAGCGTAGAATAGAGTCAGAGGGTGAGCGTAGCAAGTGTTAGATGGGTGTTCAATAAAAGTCCAGAAACCTCATTAATATAATGATTGTACCTGTGGACATGGGTTGTTAAGTGGGGGAAGTTTTTGCACATTGGAGATCTCCTCGCTAATTTTATCGATCTTATTTTTTTTGAAGTGATTGGCAATCTTGTGGGCAGTGAGTGTGTTAGAGCAGTGGTCCTCAACTCTGGTCCTCAGGGCGCACTAACAGGCCAGATTTTAAGTATTACCTTGGAGAGATGCAGACTAGAGTACTGCAATCACTGAGCAGCAAATGATATCACCTGGGATGTATTTCAGTTATCTTGCAAATCTGGCCTGTTAGTGGGCCCTGTAGGCCAGGGTTGAGGACCACTGTGTTAGAGGGTGGAGTTCGTGGAGGACAGAGTAGAGAATTAAGCCCCGTACACACGTACTGATCGTCGGCCGAACGATCGGCCATCTTTTGTCCAGGGCTGTCGTGTCTGTTGAAAACTGCAAAAGACTGCACATGAATTTTGTCGGCCAACAACAGCTGACAGCCGAAGTGATGTCATGTGATGGTTAACTTTCCTTGTCTTTTCTTTTTCTTTTCTGAGCATGCCCAGTCTTGCTAATCTGCTGTCTGTCGGCCGAAATCTGTACTGACTGGCGAACAATCGGCCGTTCTGGTGATGGCCAACAAATATTTTAAAGTCTGCACGACAGATTCTGTTCGGCCGAAAATGCGCTGTCGGCTGTCGGAAGCATCATACTAACAAGCCTACGATCGGTCGGCGGCCGAATATTTACGGCCGACAATCGGTACGTGTGTACGGGGCTTTAAAGGTAGAGAAGAGATGACGGGGACTAGATGAGAATGTTTGAATGAGCATGATAAAATAAGGCAGGAATAATATTTTAGGAGGGCAGATTTATATTGGTTGAAGACTTCCAGAGACTTAGTCACACCACAGGCGCTCAAGACCGCGGCTACGTTTTCTGAGACTTCTGGTGTCGTCTGTTTGCCAGGGTTGTACCGGTCGGTGCCAAATTCTGCATGTAGTGAGCTGAGTGAGCTTGTCTAGGGACGATGACAGTGAGCTTTTATAGATGGAAGTGGCTAGGTTGGGGCATGACGGGTGGGATTTTATCGTATACAGGCGGTCCCCGGGTTACAAACATCCGACTTACAAATGACTCCTACTTGCAGAGGGAGACAACGGGAAGTGAGGGGAAATCTAGCCCTAGGAAGGGAAATTTCTCAAGGGAGAGTTCTCATGGGAAAAAGGTGTCTCTACTGAAGCTTTATCACTAATCCTTGTTTCCACAACAACCCCCAAAATTTTCAAAATCCAATTGTCATAGGGACAGAAAGTGAGGTGAAATCTTCTGAATAGGGGTACAGACAGCAAACAAATGGTACAGGGGTGTTAACTCTTCCCTATGCTATCCAGAAATCTTTCAAATTATTATTTTGGCTGGAGCTACACTTAAAAAATGTACCTGTTCCAACAGACCCTATTTTGTTTGTAACCCGGGGACCGCCTGTAGATGGTCAATAGCAGAGTAGAGAAGAGAAGGGTTGCGGTGGCGAAGGTTTCTATGGGTAACTGTTAGGCGGTTGGAGGGAGAGGGGGTGGAAGACAGGGAGAGAGTGAAACTAATAAGGTGGTGATCAGAGAGTGGGAGAGGTTTGGAGAGTTTGCATGAAGTGCATAGATGGAAGACAAGGTCAAAGGTGTTGCCAGTGGAGTGTTTGGAAGACTGCATCCATTGATTCAGGTCAAGAGATGGTTAGGCTGAGAAGTTTAGAAGCAATAGCATTATTAGCATTAACAGGAATGTTGAAGTCACCTAGAACGATTGTGGGGATTTCAGAAGAGAAAAAGTAGGGTAGCCAGGCAGAGAAGTTGTCAATGAAGGTTGATACCGGTCCGAGGGGCTGGTAGATGACCGCAATTCTTAAAGAAACAGGAGAAAATGGACAAATACAATGCGCCTCAAAAGCGGAGAAGTTCATAGAGGGAGGTGGGTGAAGGACCTGATAGGTGCTGCATGGGGCTAAAAGGATTCCCACTCAATTTCCCTTCTGTCCATGTCCACTTGGTCTAGGGGAGTGAGTCCAGAGAAGGCCACCATGGGAGAGGGAAGCAGGAAAAGTAGTAGCGGAATAGAATTATGAATCCAGGTTTAGGTGATAGCGAGTAGGTTAATGGAATTTGTAATGATGAAGAGGTCGTGGAGGGAGGCAAGTTTGTTACAGACAGAGCAGGCATTCCAGAGGACACAGGAGAAGGGGAGGCTGGTATTGGGAAGAAGAGGAATGGAGACTAGGTTCTGTGGGTTGCGGCTGCTGGCAGAGGGTGTAGGGTGGTGGGAGCGTGGTGAAAAGCCAAATGGAGGCCCAGAGTTTGGGGATATGTCACCAGAGGCCAGCAGAAGGGGGGAGGGTGAGGGAGGTAATGTGGGAGTGTGATTTGTATGAAGGGACATGCCCCAGAGTCCTGGAGGTTTTCTCAGTATGTGGATGTGGAGAAGAGGGGTGAAGGTGAGTGAGTTTGAGAAGAGAGGACACAGCTGTCAGCAGGAGTGGTAGAGAGTGCATGTTACAGTGTGTGAAAAGAGCTGTATAGAGAGACAAGGTCACCTGCAGCCTGTTTGGTGCTTGTTGGTGTAGTTTGCTGTGTATGCTTGCTTCGTGCAGCGCTTGAAGTGCAGCGCTTGAAGTGCAGCGCTTGAAGTGCAGCGCTTGAAGTGCAGCGCTTGAAGTGCAGCGCTTGAAGTGCAGCGCTTGAAGTGCAGCGCTTGAAGTGCAGCGCTTGAAGTGCAGCGCTTGAAGTGCAGCGCTTGAAGTGCAGCGCTTGAAGTGCAGCGCTTGAAGTGCAGCGCTTGAAGTGCAGCGCTTGAAGTGCAGCGCTTGAAGTGCAGCGCTTGAAGTGCAGCGCTTGAAGTGCAGCGCTTGAAGTGCAGCGCTTGAAGTGCAGCGCTTGAAGTGCAGCGCTTGAAGTGCAGCGCTTGAAGTGCAGCGCTTGAAGTGCAGCGCTTGAAGTGCAGCGCTTGAAGTGCAGCGCTTGAAGTGCAGCGCTTGAAGTGCAGCGCTTGAAGTGCAGCGCTTGAAGTGCAGCGCTTGAAGTGCAGCGCTTGAAGTGCAGCGCTTGAAGTGCAGCGCTTGAAGTGCAGCGCTTGAAGTGCAGCGCTTGAAGTGCAGCGCTTGAAGTGCAGCGCTTGAAGTGCAGCGCTTGAAGTGCAGCGCTTGAAGTGCAGCGCTTGAAGTGCAGCGCTTGAAGTGCAGCGCTTGAAGTGCAGCGCTTGAAGTGCAGCGCTTGAAGTGCAGCGCTTGAAGTGCAGCGCTTGAAGTGCAGCGCTTGAAGTGCAGCGCTTGAAGTGCAGCGCTTGAAGTGCAGCGCTTGAAGTGCAGCGCTTGAAGTGCAGCGCTTGTAGGAAGAGTCACTTGTAGGAAGAGTCACTTGTAGGAAGAGTCACTTGTAGGAAGAGTCACTTGTAGGAAGAGTCACTTGTAGGAAGAGTCACTTGTAGGAAGAAGCCTTAAGGAAAGATGCCCTGCAACGTGTAAGGACCCTGTTTGTTCACTGTATTCATACTTACAAACCTTTTTCCAATTTAGGAGTTGGAATCATGTTTGTGCACAAAGAGCTGTACTGATAGCTAAACAAATCAAATTATTGTTTTAGGCATCTTACATATGAAGCGTTTAGCCCATGGGTGCCCAAACCCAGCATTTTAGTGTGCTCTGGTGACTTGGGTGCAGCATTTAGGGCCCTATGCGTTCAGGGAGAAATGCCCAGGACACAGGCCCAAGTATTGTGATTTTATTCAGGACTCTAGCTGTCTGTCTGTCAATGTTCTGGGACCTCTCAAGTTTTATTCCAAATAAGTGTAAAATTTATGAAGAGTAACTTTGCCATTGATTCTCCCATACCTGGGTTTGGAATACATTAGTAGTCAGTTGCTGAGAATGCTGCTGGTGTCCCCCCCCCCCCCCCCACATGGTGAAGTGCGCTGTCGGCTCATTACCCCTTTCCGCCCAACCCTGTCATCCTCTTAACTGTGCTATTATGACCCTCCAGCCCCTGATTATTACTAGTGACAGGGAGCTGTCTTTGACAGCTTGGCCACTGTACTGGGAGTGTAGTAAGTGCACTCTCAGCACAGAAGAAACCTCTGCCACCCATTGACGCCAATGTGCACCATGTGGGCATCAAAACCCACCTTCTTTTCTTCCGCACATATGCATTACATGGATGGCAAGAGGTTAAAAATGAATGGCTTGCCATAACACAGATTACCACGCTGGGTAGTGAAAGGATCCTGAAAGGTTTGTGGTTGTGGGCTCAACTTTTTATTTTATAGAGTACTATACTATTGTACTATATGTGGTGTGAGTAGCACTTGCGCCAAAAAAATGGTGTGTAAAAAGTGGACTGCTGCTGTAGACAACCCACAGTGGTAAAGGATAAAATAAATGTAATATACTGTATTTTCTGGCGTATGGGGGGTCGTCTTATACGCCGAGTATAATATCTCCAAGGTAACCTAAGTATAAGTATTACCGGTGGATGAAAATTAGGGGGGTCGTCTTATACGCCCAGTCGTCTTATACGCCAGAAAATACGGTAGAAATATTACCAACAGCGCATGTCTCAAGATTATAAGAATAACATTTAAAAAATGGGGGTAAAACTCATTAGCCTGTTGACCAAGCCAATGTAGGGATAAGTGTGGTTACTAAGCATGACAGGTTCCAATGCGCATATGGATTATGCTGTAGTGTATCGCATATCAATTGCCAATCCCATGAATCATATAATGTGCATCCCCAAGTAAATATAAAGTGCATATAAACAATGCATTTAGTGATAAATCAATATATATCTGTGCAGTACATATGAAACAATACATTCAATGCTCATAAGACCATGCAACAATATCTTATGCCAACAAATATATATAATATATATATGGATGTGTGTGTATATATGGATGTGTATGTGTATATATATATATATATATATATATATATATATAATATATGTGTATGGATGTATGTGGCGCATAAAAATAAAAATAATAGTGCTACATATCCATTAAAAAAAAATTGTCCATAGAAGTCCAAAGTGATCGTGCTGTGATTGCGTCTGAAGAAACAGCAAAAACCTCCTCTATATCATGGAATGGTGGGTGGATCTTCCAATGTGTGCAATGGTGGTGACACCCTCCGTGCACGTGAAGTGTGGTGTAAAAATTCAAACTCACCTGAAGTTTTTGACCCCCAATGCCATATGGCAAGTGGGTCAATAAGACTTAAAGGTAGGTATCCAGCAGAGGTCCCATCCGCCCTCGCCTGGGTGGTCCTGGATGTTCAGTATATGTTTATAGCACCCCTTCAGCAAGAGTAGGGCTGCAACTAACGATTAATTTGTCTGTCGACTAATCTAACGATTATTTTTATTTTATTTTTTTTGCTTAATTGAGTGTTTTTTTTGATTAGCTAATTAATCCTGTAATTAATACAGACCCCTCAGTAAGCCCCCCTCCCAGTACAGACCCCTCAGTAAGCCCCCCTCCCAGTACTGACCCCTCAGTAAGCCCCCCTCCCAGTACTGACCCCTCAGTAAGCCCCCCTCCCAGTACTGACCCCTCAGTAAGCCCCCCCTCCCAGTACTGACCCCTCAGTAAGCCCCCCCTCCCAGTACAGACCCCTCAGTAAGCCCCCCCTCCCAGTACAGACCCCTCAGTAAGCCCCCCCTCCCAGTACAGACCCCTCAGTAAGCCCCCCCTCCCAGTACAGACCCCTCAGTAAGCCCCCCTCCCAGTACAGACCCCTCAGTAAGCCCCCCTCCCAGTACAGACCCCTCAGTAAGCCCCCCTCCCAGTACAGACCCCTCAGTAAGCTCTCCCACCTAGTACAGAGGATGGATGAATGAAAGGATGGAGACACGGATGGATGGATGAAAGGATGGAGACACGGATGGATGGATGAAAGGATGGAGACACGGATGGATGGATGGATGAAAGGATGGAGACACGGATGGATGGATGGATGAAAGGATGGAGACACGGATGGATGGATGGATGAAAGGATGGAGACACGGATGGATGGATGGATGAAAGGATGGAGACACGGATGGATGGATGAAAGGATGGAGACACGGGTGGATGGATGAAAGGATGGAGACACGGGTGGATGGATGGATAGATGGAGATGTGGTTGGATGGATAGATGGGGACATGGGTGGATGGTTTGAGGAGTTTCTTTGAATATAATTAATGAATTAAATAGCATTTTTTGGTTTGTGACGCTCACATACAGTAAAGTTCCGTTGTAAAGTGAACCTGTCACCAGAGAAAAATGGAGGCTGTCAAAGCAACGTCACACTCTGCAAATGCTAGTTACTTGGCTGTCATGTTTATCCTCCTGCCTTAATACATGGTATCCTTTATCTGGGACAGGATATACATAGGAAACATATACATCATCTTATCATTGTGACAGCCAGACAACCTGCATCTTCAGGAGTGGATTGGGGATGACAGTCTCCACGCATCTCTATGGATAGGTTTGCTTTAAAGAGATGATAACATTTTGTATATTAAAAAATATATATAATCATGTTGGGGGGACCATGTGACTGAGGGGGGAGGGGGTACTGCCTACCCTGGAGTTGTGTTTGAAATAACTAGAAATGCGCAAGAAATCCACCATACAGAGTTTATTGACAAGTAATAAAGATCAGTCCAATGAGAGATGAAAATGAGGGTCACATGGCGTTCTATTACACTTCATAGAGCAAAGACTGCGACTTCTCTGTCCGCCCTTATAACAAATGTAAAAAATGTGGCAACAATCAAAAAAAAGAAAAAAAGGGCATTTTACTAACTTTTGCACCTGCAGAGCATTGCAACCACATCACTGCCTTAGTGTGCAGAGCGTCGCTCGCCTCCGGGATGTCATGCCGCTCACAGACACTCTGGACTGGAGCGCAGCGGGGGCCGGGGGCGGGGCAGTGCAGCCTGTAGCGGCCCGGCCGGAATGCGAGCAGGGGGCGTGTGACGTGACGCGTCGACGCCTTTCACGCACGTCGACGAATTTTTGTAGTCGACGAGTCGTGACAGCCCTAAGCAAGACCTCTCCTTTTTACAGTTGACTTGACCAAGCGTCGGTTCAGGTTTGTTGTGGCCACTTTTACGCCATCCAGAACAAGGTTCGAGGGGATATGGGCAGCAAAACACAAAATATATAGGACTTTTCTGCCCCCTGGCCTGCTCACTTCACAGAATTCAGACTAACAGATTGTGGAGAGGTTTAAAGTGTTACTAAACCCAGGGCTCTGCATTTACTATATCTGGTCTCCCACAGTACACAGAACATGAAATTCAATTTTTTTTTAAAATATAAACTGCTAGCTACCTTTCCCAAGTTATCCTCCAGGATGGTAACATGAGAAATAGGCGGCTCCTCCTCTTACAGGAAACACAAGCACAGTTAAGTTTAAAATGGTTGCCCCTCAGTTTTTCTTGTATTTCCTGTCCTGCTTACACGAGCTGAAGAAACATTCATCCCCTGTTTGTTGTTTTGTTCCCTGTCCATGGCAGGCATCCCTGGACACCTCCTCTCTCCACCTGTATCCGGCGGGTGAGATCACCAGCCTCAGGTGCCTTTTCCGGGGGTGAGAGAGGGGGACTACCTTAGGGGGGAGGCTATACCTGGACCTCACAGGACCCCTCTACCTGAACCTTGTCTTCCATTTCCTGAGGTATTGGAGGTGGAGTTGTCGGGGGGTGTTCTCCCTTAAATCGAGGTTGATCTGCTTACTTCTGCCCAGGGGGGTTGGAGTCAGCAGGATGCCACAGAGGACCAGCACAGCCGGCCGGAGATCCGGTGCTGCGCTGTCCGCCACCCCTCTCGTGTTGCCTTGCACGCAGAGCTCAGGGGCCAGCCGGCCGCCCCGATGGCGCAGCAAAAGTGATGTCCTTAAGATGACGCCGTTACCGGAAGTAGCGTGCGGCCTTATTGGATAAGGGCATACTCGGCAAAAGAGGCAGGAAGACCCGATTAATCAGCTTATTGGGATCACTGAATAATTCCGGTATTTAGTCTTCCTACTCAAGGCCCTCAGTGCAGTATTTGGCTAACGGTTGGCGTGATACCTTCCCTCCAAGCGGTCCTAATGGCGGAGGACCTGGCCCCAATCCCAGAGTCTGCTGATTCAGGCTCCAGCCTTGCAATGGTAGGTGGATGGAAGATGCCTTTTGGGGGAGCTGTACCCCTGGAGGGGGGCCTAGCTGGCGGTACCCTTTTTGCTGACCATACGCCCCTGCTGTCTTTTTTTTTCTTTTGTTTACCAGCCCAAGTCCTCAGAGGTTACAGAGCTGGTGGACAAGGCTAAAATGAAGTATTGCCGCACTTGCGGTGTAAAAATGCCTTCGGATACAGACAAATTGTTATCCCATAAATGCATCAAAAAAAAAAAAAAATCATTACCGAAGAAACCAAACCTCTGGCTAAGGATTTCCTAGATTTTTAAAAGGAAGTAACTTCTATGCTAAAATCACTTCAGTCATCCATTTCCGAGATTAAAAATGCGGATCAACCCTCTACTTCATCAAACATTTCTGGTGGTTCCCGATCGACGACCACTAGACCCGCAGCCATTCCTCTAGTATGTCTGGCCTCCTCCGATTTGGATTCAACGGAGGAAGAAGTTCCTGTTTCAGGATAGCTCTGTTTCTGAGGAACCAGACGGAGCGGTGCCTCCCAAAATAACCAAACATCTGTACCCGGCAGAGTAAACAGAGGAACTCCTTAAAGCCATTTACATCACCGTAGACTTGTAGGAAGTTGAGATTCCCAATTCAGTTCGAGACCGGTTGTACAGGAGCCTACAAGAGCCCAAGACCAGAACCTTTGCGGTCCATCAATCCTTGAAAAGGATAATCAACAAAGAATGGGAGTGCCCAGAAAATAAGCTATTTTTTTCCCCCCAAGGCATTTGAAGAATCGGAAGGAGTTCCGTCCAAATTCCCTAAACTAGACGCATCGCTGGCCAAAGCTTCCAAGAAGTTGGACTTGTCTTTTGAAGGCATGGGCCTACCTAAGGATCACGTGGATAAAAAGATCGACGTGACTCTTAGAAGGGCGTACGAGGGAGGAGCGACGGCATTCCAGCCTAACAAGGCTAATACTTGCGTAGCCAGGAATGTGGCTTTTTGGCTTGACTGGCACGACGGAAGAGGCTCAGGACTCCCTACTTCTTTTAGAGAAAAGTGTAGCGTACATGGCTGATGCGGCTGCAGAGGCAGTCTGGATATTCACTCGCACCACAGGCCTCTTCAGTGTGGCCAGCAGAGCCCTCTGGCTCTAAACTTGGGATGGCGTCTATGCATCAAAAAACAAGCTATGCAATATATCTTTGACGGAAGCCTTCTGTTTGGGCAGGAACTGGACAAAGTCTTAGCAAGATCAGCGGACAAGTCTAAAGGTTTCCCATCCAAAAGGAAGGAAAAACCTAAGATTTTTTTGTGGCCCAAGAGGGGAGACCCAATCCAAAGGTGAAAAGGCTAATCCCCAAAGGAAATGGGTCTACTCTTCAACAAGAACAAAGGGAAGTCGAACGTTCTTTTCCCCAATCCCGGAGGTAACAGTAACAAACCCCAGTGACGCCAGCTTCCAATTGGGGGGGGGGGGGGGCTTCGGCATTTTGTTTCGGCAATGCCAGAGCTTTTGTTCAAACCCCTTCATCTTGCAGATCATCAAAGAGGGATACAAGATAGAATTCAAGGCAAAACCTTATCACAACTTTCGGACCACATCCCTTCCAGAATCTTACGCAAGGAAAGCCATAGAGATGGCAGTCAAGAATCTGTTAATTGAGGGTGTGGTCAAGGAAATTCATCCTTCTCAAAACTTGGCGGGATTTTACTTTCGGATATTCCTCAGGCCAAAGCCCTTGGGCAAACACTGACTAATCCTCAATCTCAAGGACTTCAACCATTTACTTAGTACAGGAAATTCAAGATGGGAGTCCATTTTTTCAGTGAGAGCCTTGCTTCCGGAGGGGGCTTTCCTGTTAACTTTGGACCTGAAGGACGCCTACCTACATGTCCCGATCCATCCGGACCCATCAGGCGTTTCTGAGATTAGCCATATGTTCAGGAAGGCAGATTTGCCTGTTTCAGTTCCAGGCTCTCCCCTTGGAATCTCTTCGGCTCCCAGTATATTTACAAAAATAGTGGCTGAGATAATGCAGGAGCTCAGACTTAAAGGAGTCCGTATAGTACTCTACTTGTACGACTTCTTCATTTTAAGGTCGGACAGAGGTGGAGATACTAGCAAACCTTCATACAACAGTTTTCTCACCTCCTTAGGGTGGGAAATCGGCAGTCAAAAGTCCACATGAGAACGCTACAGTGCCATCCTTTGGGCTACTGGGATGGAAAAACATCCTCGCTAGAGGGACAGATTGTTGCCCCCCCCCTGGTCATTGGGAGGTCCCTGGTGTGGTGGTTGAAAAAGGACTCCCTCTCAAAGGGAAAGCTCTGGTTGCCTCCAATTCAAATCAGAGTTACCACGGACGCAAGTTCTCTCGGTTGAGGGGCCCACATAGAGCACCAGGGGAGACAAGGTACCTGGTTCCACTCTGGGGCCGAAATCTCTTCAAATGTAAGAGAGCTGGCAGCAGTACGGGAAGCCCTTCTCACATTTCAGAAGGAAACAGTCGGCAAACATGTTCAGATACTCTCGGACAACGTCACGACAGTGTCTTACATTAACCGCCAGGGAGGCACACGTTCAAAACATCTCATTAGAGTTGCACACAACCTACTTTCATGGGCAGAAACCCACCTGCTCTCTCTATCTGCCATCCACATAAAAGGGACAGCCAATGTACTTGCTGACTTCCTAAGTCCCAAACAACTGGATCTGGCGGAGTGGGAATTAAATCATCAGATTTTCAAGGTAATCACTCGGATGGGGAGTTCCAGAAGTCAACCTATTTGCCACTGCAGACAACAAGAAGGTAACCAACTTCTTCTCCCTGCACAAGGAAAGGAATGCTCTAGGAATAGACTCCCTGTGGAAATTCAACCTCGCTTACGCATTTCCTCAGCCCAACTCATTCCCAGAACCATCAGGAAAATCCGGCTGAAGAGAGTAAGGGTGATTTTGATAGCTCCGTACTGGTTAAAGCGAGCATTTTTCACACCCTTGAAGAAGATGGTGGAGGAGGACCCCTGGGTCCTCCCAATCCAGAGCGACCTCCTAGTTCATGCAGAAGCCCATCATCAGCATATTTGAATATTGAATCTAGCCGCATGTATCCTGAACGGTGCTTGCTACTAAATAAAGGCCTCTCTACCAGGGTTACAGATACCTTGCTCCAAAGCAGGGAGCCGGTAACCAGAAAAATCTACAACAAGGTATGGAAAGTATATACGGCCAAAGTGCAGTCCAAGGATAGTGCCAATGCCAATTTCTATCTTGGACTTTTCTACTGGACGGAGCAGAGGCGGGTCTAGCCGTGAGTACCCTCAGGGTACAAGCAGCTGCCTTATCAGTTTTTTGGATATGCCGATTTGGGGACAATCCGTTGGTTAAACGATTTTTCAGATCTATCGAAAGATCTCGCTCCAGTAAACGCCTAAGAGTGACCCCCCTGGGATCTCCCAGTGCTTCAGGCCCTCACCGGGGCCCCGTTTGAACCTCTAGTAGACTCTTCTCTGAAACATCTTACTTTTGCAGGTGGCGCTCCTGGTCGCCATCACTTCAGCCAGACGCGTGAGTCGGTTTCAGGCACTATCCATAAAGGGATTTTTTGACAATCTTTCCCGATAAATTGGTTCTTTAGGACAGACCCCCCTTTTTTCTTCCAAAAGTGGCATCAGCTTTTCATCGCTCACTGTAGGTGGTCCTTCCATCTTTTTGTCAAAACCCATCTTCCCATGGGGAAGAACTGTTTGCCACACTAGACGTTAGAAGGTGCGTCCTGTGCTATTAGAAGCCACTAAATCGTTCAGGAAGGCATCCAACCTTTTTATACTGTCTGGAGGCGCTCAGAAAGGTAAAGCAGCCTCAAATATCTCTATAACCAGATTGATCAAGTTGGCTATAAGAGCAGCCTGATTAGCTCAAGGTCAGGCCATCCCTTTGGATATCAAGGCACATTCCGCCCGTTTTGTATCTACCTGTTGGGCAGAAAAGGCTGGGGCTTCTGTCGACCAAATTTGTCGAGCAGCCACCTGGTCCAGTAATTTGACTTTCGCAACGCTATAAAGGGTCGATCTGGTCTCTGCCCAAGATCTATCGTTTGGACGCAAAGTTCTACAAGCTGTGGTCCCACCCTAGGTACGCATCGTTGGGGTCTCATGTGACCATCCTGGAGGATGACTTGGGAAAGTCTGAGTTAATACCTGTTACTCCCTTTCCAGGAATCCTCCAGGACAAGCTGTGGTCCCACCCTACTGATTGGTTTAATTATTTTTTGTTTCGGCCTTAAGCCTTAGCCTTCCAGTTCATCTTTACACAACTGAGGGGCAGCCATTTTAAACTTAACGGTGCTTGTGTTTCCTGTAGGAGGAGGAGCCCATCTCTCATGTGACCGTCTGGAGGATTCCTGGAAATAACTCAGACTTTTTCTCATCAGCAGTATATAGCAGTCTTGTGACTTCTATCAGTTTCTGGCCGAGCACAGGTTAAAGCTTGGAGGAGTTTTAATTCTCCTCTGACTGTCTTGTGAAGCTGTATGACCCCCTGCCCCTCTGTCTGGACAGTGCTGATTGGACCTGTGATTGATCATATGCACCCTCCAAAAAAAAAACTTTCTAGCAGTACACAAAGTGAGCATGTGCAGAGTGTCTCCTAGAGCTCTGTACTATCAGGAGATAGATTGGGAACTGTGGAAGAAGGGGAGAATCAGAGAAGACAGCCTTTTTACACAATGCAGAGGATTAACCCCTACAGTGAGTAGAACGAGCATGCTTTGCTACATATACACAATGATTCTACAGTTGTGGGTTTAGTAACACTTTAAGCACCCTAAATAACATATTGTTGATTGCTAAATGGTGTGGTAAATATTTGCATGTGGGCTCCACTTTTGCCTTTATGATTTGTTTTTACTTTATTTATTTTTGGAAATTAACTAGAGTTTGGTGTTTTAAACCTTCCTTTTATCCTGCTAACTAGGTAGCATTTGGTTAATATCTAGGTATCATTACAGTACATTACTGAAAATGAGTATCTTTGTATTTTTTTCCGACTTCCTTAATTCCCTAATTTAAACTTCCTTAACACACACACACACACACACACACACACACACACACACACACACACACACACACAGTTCGGCTCCCTCACTGCCGGGCCATTTAGAAAGCGCAGTGCATTTCGGGCATGCGCAGTAGGGACCAGGCTGTGAAGTCAAGAGGTTTCAATGCCATTTTCCCTTACAACGAAAGAACAAAAATCGGCTGGGATGCCGACATTAGACTCCCGTGACAGGTAAGTCTCTGCAAATTAAATCAGCATCTACAGTATTTGTAGCTGCTGACTTCAATTTTTTTTTCCCCAGCTGGAACACCGCTTTAAGAGTAATTCCTCTTATTGCCTTTATTTTTGTACTAGTGATTTTTCTATAAAAGTAAGAGAAGTTTGTAAATGTTTTACCAGGGTGGATTTGATTTTTAATCACTAGTAAAAAGGCTTGATTTAAATCGTAATTAGCAACTGTCCTCTCTGCCCTGCAGCGGCTCCTCCTCTGACCTGCTGTTGACTCGCCAACAATCCCATTTGCTTTTTAATAGAGGGCTGGTGATGCAGCATTGACAAAACAGGGTTAGGGACGTGGCAGCAGCAGGTAAGTGGATGCCCGCTAACAGGCGCTGCTATGATGGATCTGAAATGGTGGATTCTCTTTATATTGTTTTTATTGTTTTCAAAAAGGTAGACAAGTGTACAAAACATTCAATGGCTGTTAATATATTAGATGTCTTTTAGAACATCTGGCAAAGTACATACTGTCAAAACACAACAACATTTTTTGTCTTTAGTTGGTAAGTCTATTCAAGATTAAACAAGTAGCAGTACTGGTGGCATCAACCCCCCCCCCCCCCCCCCGGACACCCCACTGGGAACAAACTGTTCCGAAGCAGAGGGCGACCCGCCCAGCCCCCAGCCTTTATTTCTAAGGTTTCCAACTATTCCAGTTCTAAGCGGTTTATCTTCGTAGTTTCCTACTCCAGGGCTCGACAAACCCCAGGTGTCAGGTCGCATTGGTGACTAGAATTAGCGACCTGGTGCCTGGGGTGCACCGCAGGAGGTGTCCTTCATCTTTTGCGCCCCCCACCCACTCCCTGAGTGCACGGACTATCGCACCATCCGATAATTGAGGTTGCGGCTTTTTGGCCTTCAGTGAGAGAACGGGGCACTGGCGTCCTCTTGTGGTGGCCAAGAGTTTGACAAGCAGTCACTAATGGCTTTGTTTCCCCTGCCTGTCCTCAATGCCTGCCCATCTCCTTCCCAAGAGGGACAAGTTTTTGCAGGCTTCATCTCCCTGTCCACTTACCTTTGCTTAAAGGTAAGTGGACAGGGAGTGTAATTATTATTATTATTATTATTATTATTATTATTATTTATTTTTTTAAATTTAATTTTTTTTTTTTTTTTATTAAAAAAAAAAAAAAAAAAAAATATATATATATATATATATATATATATATATATATATATATATATATATATATATATATATATATATATATATATATATATATATTTTTTTTTTTTTTCCTCATCGCCATGCCACAGCCGAAGGCCCCTTTCACACAGGCTGTCTGATCAGGTCCGCCTGTCAGTTTTTCAGGCAGACCTGATCGGACCCTTCAGTCTCCTCCTTGGAGCGGTAATCTGCCGCCATCTGATCCTGTCCGCCAAAAACAGACGGATGGTGGTTCTATTTTCTATCCATCCCGTGGATCGGATCAGATGGCATCTGATGGAAATGGACAGACAGTCTGTTTCCATCCGATTGTCCTATAGAGGAGAGTGGGGTTCTAGTCGTCTTTTATGTGTAAATTTAGTATGTTATTGTTTTGGAAATAAAGCTTGGTTGTTTGTTTAAAAAAAAAAAAAAACTGGCTCCTAATTTTTTTAGCTGGCTCCTAGATTTCAGGCAAATTTGTCAAGCCCTGTCCTACTGAAAACATGATATCATAATCTATTAACTTAGGACAAACAGAAGTCCATTGTAACAAAGTGTGGTTGCAAAAGAGAAAGAAGAGGATAGAAAGAAATAGAAATTAAGGAAAAGATAAGAAGATATCGGTGTCCAAATTTTTGGTAAAAGCTCTGCTATAGGAGGAGTCTAAATTAATCGGAGCCAGGAGTTCTCTCCCCACCCCGATCAAGAAAGCCCAGACAGGTACTTCATCCAAGGTTCCCATATCTTCCCCAAGAGTGTTAGCTTATCCTTATGTATGGTCACCGTTCTTTCATTAATCATGATCCAGGTCAGCTTAGCCCTCAGCAAATCAAACGGGACCTCCGGCGACCTCCAGGAACGAGCTATAGAAATCTTGGCTGCCGTGAAAATTAAAGCTATTAAGCGTTTTGTATGTCTCGGGATCCCCTCGACTGGCCTACCCAATAGAGCCTGTTGTGGAGACTTCACCAGGTTGATCTGTGTGAGGGAATAAATAAAATATATGTGCGTATCCAAAACCGCCTGACTTTTTTGCATGTCCACCAAGTATGTAGGACTGTTCCCTCCTGTCCACATCCCCGAAAACACCTGGAGGAAGCTCCATAAACAGCGGCCGCTAATCTGACCGGGACCATATACCATCTTAGAAATACTTTATAATTGGCCTCTATTAGAGAAGTGTTTATGTATGATCTGGAGTTGAGTTGGGCTAGCTTACCCCACTCTCCCATGTCCAACTCCTCCCCCAAATCCTCCTTCCATTGTGTCCTATATGACAATTTAGTTTTCTCTTCACATAAAATACTATGAATTGTAGATATGTGACCAGTGTGTTTATCCACTGATCCGCATTAATATTCCATGGGGGCCGATGAAGTTATGTCACTAGTACGCTTAAGGGTATTCATAAGATGTAATATCTGGGAATATATATACATTTCCCCTGGGGGGAGCGAATATTTTTCTTGTAGAGTGTTCCTGGAAATCATTCCCCTATGATCGCATAGATCTGCCAGCCTAAGGAACCTTTTTGTTTGTCCGCCATTCAAACGTGGAGGGACTGAGGCCCGGAGGGAACAATGGGTTACCCAAGAGAGGTGGCATGGGAAGACCTGAATTTTTGTCTTTTTGACACAGTCTATCCTATATCCCCAATGAAAAGGACAGGGTCAGGCACAATACACCTGGTCTGTCTTTAGCTTTAAGCAACATAAGATTACTAATTTGGGTATTAAGTAGGTGAGAGGACTTCCAACGTCATCCAGATCGGACATGGTCTTTTCGAGTGGAATCAAATTAAGTGTGTCAGTTGGGCAGCATAGTTGTATTTAACTAGGTCTGGTTCTCCCAGGCTCCCCCCCCTCAATTTTGGGGTAAACAAGGTGCGTTTGTTCACCCTAGGCCTCTTGTTTCCCCATATAAATTTTAATACCTTTATGCTGGAAAGTTCTCAAGTCTGTCATATTAACCATTATCGGTAAGGTACGGAACCGGTTTAATATCCTAGGTTAGATATTCATCTTCACAAAGTTCAGCCTACCGAACCACGACGGTGGGTTAGTAACCATCTATTGAGATCCTCCTGCATTTTCTTATGTAAGGGTAGGTAGTTACTATTATATAGGGTGTCTATTAAAAGGGTAAGGTGTATACCTAAATAAGGTAGTGACTTCTCCTGTCATTTGAAAGGAAAATTCTAGTTCTGTATCACCTGAAAAGGAATTGGATAGTTAGGTTCGTTTTTTTTTTTTTTTTTTTTTTTTTTTTTTTTTTTACTCACCTTGTAATTGAAGATCGAAAGTACTCACCTCAGGGTACTTCCTCCCTCAGCGCTGCGGCTCCGCCGTCACTTCCTGTCTCGCGATGATTCCTGGGAGCTGAACGTCATCGCTCCCAGGAATCAATGCGACGGCACCGGCCCCGCTCGTCACTTCCGGGGCGAAGCCGCATTCCCCTGCTAAACAGCTTCTGGGCATGCCGAAGAAGACGCAGAAGAGGACCGCGCCGGCTTCAGCTGCCCACAAGAGAGATGGCAACGCTGTGGAAGAAATTTTATAAGTAAGTATTTCATCTTGCAGGTATGTGCGAACCGGGACAGATCAGAGGCTAGCCATTGTGGAATGTGCTAGTCCTGACTGTCCCGGGGGTATGTTTATTGAAAAATGGTTTCTGTGCCCGGAACTCCGCTTTTAATAAATGCATTGTTTTCATATTTGGGGATGGTTATTCCTCTCCTGATTGAGTAGAGATGGGGGGCCAGGGTGTCTCAGAATTTTGTGTAGTAGTGACCGGAAAAACCATCTGGGCCTGGTGCTTTTGAAGGGTTGAGCCTTTTGATCGCTGTTACCACTTTTGTTTCTGTGAATTCACGATCCATCATCTCAGCATTGTTAGCCGAGATCTAAGGAAGGGGGATATCATGGAAAAAGGTCTCCATCAATGATTTTTGAAGTGGTTTCGGCTGGGCATAGAGCTTGGAGTAAAAATTATAGAATTCATTGGCTATCAGTTGGGGGTTTTGTGATCTATATCCATGACCTAATCTTAGTTTAGGGAGTGCTGGAGAGTATAGTCTCAGAACAAGTTTCCGAGCCAACAGTGTGTGTGGTTTGTCACCTAAAGTGTAGTAGCGAATTTTGGACCAACTGATGTTTTTTTCGGCCTTATTATATAGAATAAGGTTAAGTGCCATCCGTGTGGCATCTATTTTATGTCTGCCTATATCTGGATTTTTCTTCTGTTCTTTTAATAATTTACGTATGTCATCTTCCTGTTGGAGTATATCTCGCTCTCTCTCTCTCCTTTTTTTTCTTTTGCTTTTTTCCTGGAGGCCATCTGAATCGGCTTATCCCCGAATGATTGACTGTGGGTGAGGTGTCTTCAGAAACAAAACATTGTCTACAAAGGATTGGCGTATTTGGTCTTCTACTTCCTTGAATATCATAGGGTCATTCAGAAGGGAGGCATTAGGTCTCCATGTTGTAGGTTTGGGTTTCGTCCACAGTTCATTTGTTCCACAGTTGTCATCTCGACCGGGGAGTGATCTGACCATGACGTTACTCTTATCTGGGCCTTCTTTATGAACGGTAGAAGAGGCGATAATGTAAACAGGTGGTCTATCCGAGCATATGTTTTGTGGGCATGTGAGTAATGTGTGTGGTCTCTCATGGTAGGGTGATTATCTCCCCAAACATCTATGAGTCCATTGGAGTGCAGTAGGCGTGCTAGTTTAATGCTCTGTTTGGGTATATCTTTGAGGGTAATTTTTAGGGAGTTAGATTTATCTAGAATGGCAGTGAAGTTATCATTTTATAGTACATTTTGTATGTTCGTTTCTAGTTGTGGAGGCCAGTTCCCCTTTGTTTACGGCGAAGTTGCCCATCGCAAGCCACCATGAGCAAGGTCGCAGAAAGTGGCATGCGGTTACATCTCCCATTTCCCTCCAAACATTTCGAACAACAACCTGAAAAGAGCAAGGTGGGGGGGGGGGGGTACTGAACAACTTCACTCCCACCCACCTCTCCCCCAGGCCCCAAAAGGAAAAACTCACAGATCAAGATTAGGCAAAATCAAACACAATAAAGCCTAATTGAAACGAGATAAACGGGTTTAGTGCTTTAACTATTAGTATGCAACAGATTAATTGACTCTCCAATTCCCACTTTCGTCAGTGCACTTATCAGTTACTGTCAATGTATAGCATGGCCTCCCTCAAACTGCTGTAGGCTGTTATAGTAAAGCAGTTAGGTGTGAACTGTTAGTCTCCAGTAGTCAAGGAACCCAGTTGTTCTCTAGGTAGTAGCCTGTGGCCTGAAGGCTGGTGGGGGGACCTGACCCATGAGGGCTTTCGTTGTTGTGGTAATAGGGGAAAAAGACACAAACTGTGCCCCAGGGTCCATCTCACCCTCTCCCCTCTCCTTTTCCCATTCTAGCACAATGCCCTCTACCAGTGGGGACTGCATATATTGCAGAATGTTCGAGTTTGTCACCTGGGCAGCCAGTCGCTCACCCCAGTGAGCTCATCTAGGTATATTCCCCACTCTCCCTCCCAAGGTCCCCCAAGATTCGGATAGTCTGTGGTCTTTGTGATCTTGCTGGAGCCGGGCGTTTTGGCTGAGACCATAAAGGTGATATTGGCCTGGTGGTGGTCGCTGGCGATTTAGCTGGTGATCTGGATGATGGGCCATCTCTTGATATTATGCCTAAGCCCAGCAGTACCTCCTCTCCATCGTGGAAGCTCGAGAAGGAGTATGAATTTCCCTTGTATGTGAAGGAGAGCCGAAATGGATACGACCAACTATATTTTATCTGACGATTGATCAGATGAGTCAGTAAGGGTTTCAGCGATATTCTTTTTTGTATAGTCATTTGGGAGATATCTGCAAAGATTTGGATCGGGTGTCCAAGTAGGTTGACATCCTGTCTGAGGCGGGCAGCTGCCATGATCTTCTCTTTAATTCTATAAAAATGGGGTTTTACTATGACATCTCTGGGTAAGGGGTAAGCCATCTGCTCTTGAAGCGGTCCAATTCCAAATGTGGTGATATTTCAGGAATTAGGTCTTAGGTCTGTGATGGTCTCAGGAAGGCCCCTTATTCTGAAATTATATCGGCGAGATCTGTTTTCCAAGTCTACAATTTTAGCTTGAGCCTAATCCAATTGGCCTTCTAGGGAAATATCTGTTTGATTCTGGTTCACTCTTAGTACTGTACCATCAACCTTGGACTCGATAAAGTCCAGTCTCCCACCTATATTTTTGAAGTCCCTTTTTAAATCTGCTGTGATCACGGCACAGGGCTTAGAAAGTTCCTGCTGTAAAAGTGTTGAAAATCTGGCAATTAAAATCGTGTCTCCAGAATATGGTGCATGGGGTGGAGGGGCCGTGGAGCTGCTCTGGCTCAGGGCAATTTCAGCTGCCATCTGCCTATCCATAGATGAGGCTGGGGATACTGCACCCTCCATCTCCCCCCCTCTGAGGAGGCACGATATGTAGAGAATTGTTGTGACTCACTCAAGGATGGCTACTGTATATCCTCCTGAGGTTGTGAGGAGAAAGGATCCCATACCTCCTCCTGTTGAGAAGTTGTGAAAGTCTTCTGTCCCGGAGCAGGTGGGGCAGAGGGGCTGTCTTGTGCAGTAGTGCTGCCAGTCGCGGTCATCTTGGCTGGAGGGGTCTGTGCCTTGTGAGAAGACTAACGCCCCATTTAAGGAGGCTGTGTTTGCTGCTTCTTTTTCGTCGGCCCAGTCGTATTCCTGTTCATCTTTCCAGTTGTCCTCCGGTTCATCTTCCCTGCCTCTCTCCAATGCCTGTAAGCTGGGCTTTCCACCTCCTCTTCCTCTTGCCTTTTTTAGCTGGGGACATGCGGAGCGTGGTCAGTTCATGTCCGATCCTGGTGCCGCGCGCATGCACACTACGACAGGTTCTCTTTAAATGTAAAGACTCTTGCTGGTAGTTGGAATCTTCAATATTTGCAAAAAAACTGAAGGTTTCCTATTTAGAATAAGCTGTCAGGTTAGTAAAACGGCAATATCAGAACAAATTTTGGGTTAATAGGTAATCACACCTAGTTGTCAGACAACGCATGTGATTCGTACCGCACTGCTGTGCAAATCACATGTGATGTCTGTGCGATGCGAATTCAGCCATGCAGATTGCATGGTTGAATTCGCATCGCATTTGGACCAAAGTCACACAGGGCCCTTCTTCCTTTTTTTTTTTTTTTTTGGTCTGGATCAGAATCAGATTGCATGGGTGTTCACACCTATGCGATCCGACTCCTGTTCGAACTGACAGTTCGCACTGCGATATGCAAACTAATCTGTGTGTGTTACCTTTGTATTGACACCCCCAGCAGTTCCCATATGGCAGTGTGAACTGCCTGCGAGTGGGTGCGATGCGGGAACACTGGATTTGCCGGGTTCCCGCATCGCACCTATGTGAACCGACATGGAGAACTACTCAAATTCTTTTATTTAACCACTTCCCGCCTGCCCTATAACAGATTGACGGCGGGAATGTGGTTGTATTATCCTGACCGGATGTCATATGACGGCGGCAGGATAATACAGCTCTGCGCGCCCCCCGGGGGTGCGCAGAGCGGCAATCGGTGATGCGAGGTGTCAGCCTGACACCCTGCATCTCCGATCTCGGTAAAGAGCCTCTGACGTAGGCTCTTTACCATGTGATCAGCCGTGTCCAATCACGGCTGGTCACATAGTAAACAGGAACAGCCGTTGATCGGCTTTCCTTAGTTCGTGCCTGAAAGGCACGAGTAAAGGAGCGCTGATCGGCGGCTCCCCTGACGGGGGGGGGGGGGTCGGCACTGGTAATCAGATCATTGATTACCAGTGCAGACCCTCGGGGGGGGGGGATGCCACTAGAACCACCAGGGATGCCCACTATGGCCACCAGGGATGGCAATGAGGGCTCAGGGAGCCCCCCATTGCCCTCCCCATTAGTGCTGCCCACAAGTGCCCATCATTGCCATCTTTCAGTGTCGCCCACCAGTGCCCATTTACCACCAGTGCCGCCTATCAGTGCCCATCAGTGCCGCCCGTCAGTGCCCATCAATGCCGCCTAGCAGTGCCGCCTATCAGTGCCCACCAATGCTGCATATCTGTGCTACATATCAGTGCCGCCTATCAGTGCCACCCCATCAGTGCCTCCTCATCAGTGCAGGAAAAAACTTATTTATTTACAAAATTGTAAACTCTTCGGTATTCGGTATTTTTTTATTTGTTTAGCAAAAAGGAAAAAACCCAGAGGTGATCAAATACCACCAAAAGAAAGCTCTATTTGTGGGGGGGGGGGGAAATGACATAAATTTGGTGTAGGTACAGTGTTGCATGACCGTGCAATTGTCATTCAAAATGCAACAGCGCTAAAAGGGAGGAAAGTGCCCTGTATTGAAGTGGTTAATTAAGACAATACCATTACATTACATATTCTTGTATTTGCTTAAACATAAATGTTTGAAGTGCAGATACAAAATATCTTTGAAAAACAAGCAAACAAAATAACCTAAACTGAATATATCAGCTGGGTCCACATAAAAAAAAAACTTCGAACAGGGTCCTTTCATTACAGCACATCTTCTCGTGATGCAGTGTTAATTTCGTCGACTAAAACCGACTAAAACGTTTTCGTCGACTAACACAATTCAGATGACTAAAATACAACTAAAACTAAAATGGCATTTTAGTCTTAAGACTAAAATACGACTAAAACTAAAATGGCATTTTAGTCAAAAGACTATAACTAAAACTAAATCGAAATTTGCTGCCAAAAATTAACACTGGTGCATGCTCAAAGCATAAATAATAACATATTAGATTTTTCACTCCAGGACCAGCAGTAGTATATAATGAGTTTGGAAATTGTAGAGAAATGCTTAAATAATGCATTACAAATTACAATTGAACTACACCCATTTGATTATAGATGACTAAAATGAGTTTTAGTCGACTAAAATGTAGGGCGTTTTAGTCAACTAAAATATACTGGAGTTTTAGTCGACTAAATACGACTAAAACACTTGCAGAAGACTAAAATAGGACTAAAACTAAAATGCCATTTTAGTCCTAAGACTAAGACTAAAACTAAATTGAAATTTGCTGCCAAAATTAACACTGTCGTGATGTTTCATTAGAGCCACCAAGCACTTCATTAACCACTACCCACAAACCAACGTAATTGGCTTGAAGAAGTGGTTGTACTGGGATGATGCCTGCAGCCTCCTACCGTTTTTTAGAGCTGCAGTCGTCTTTTAGGAGATAACAAACAATGCCGCTATCCCAGCGAGCAGGAGGCGACGCCCCCCCCTCCTGCCGCCTTCTGTGGCTCTACCCGGGTCTCCCATTCCACCGGGAGACCTGAGCAACCACGCAGCGCGTCCAAGCAACCATCCAGCACGTCTGCCGGCTGGTTGGAGCCCCAAACAAAGCCGGATTCATGATGTCACTTCTGGTTTATTCAGCGCCCAATGGCGCCTATTTAAAAAATGTCAGTGTTCACAAATGCAGATTTTGGCGCTTTGAATACTTTGAAGTGCAGTGAAGGGGTCTTCTAGACTCCGATCCCTTCATAAGGAGTACCTGTCACTGACTATTACTGTCACAAGGGATGTTTACATTCCTTGTGACACCAATAAAAGTGATCCTTTTTTTTTTTTTTTTTGTCAAAAATCGAAATGGTAAAAAAAAAAATAAAAATTTTAAAGCACCCCCGTTCCCGTGAGCTCGCGCACCAAAGAAAACGCATACGCAAGTCGTGCCCGCAAATGAAAACTGTATTCAAATCACACATGTGAGGTATTGCCGCAATCGTCAAAGCGAGAGGAATAATTCTAGAAAAATACCTTCTCTGTAACTCTAAACTAATAACTGTTAATGTTTAAAGCGTCGCCTATGGAGATTTTTAAGTACTGTAGTTTGTCGTCATTCCACGAGTGTGCACAATTTAAAATCATAACATGTTAGGTCAGTGTTTCTCAACTCCGACCCTCAGGGCCGATTAACAGGCCAGATTTTAAGTATTGCCCTGGGGAGAGGCAGACTAGAATACTGCAATGACTGAGCAGCAAATTATATCACCTGTGTGTATTTCAGTTTTCTTGCAAATCTGGCCTATTATGGCGCTTTTCCACTGCATGGAACCGAACGGTTCGGCACGCTTTTGTGCTTCTCCACTGCTGGTACCGCATGGTATAGTGTCGGAACGGTTCGGTTCGGTACGGTACGGCGGCGCTTTTCCACTGCATGGAACTGAACGGTACGGTACGGCACGGTACGGTACGGTACGGCTCTGAAAAAACAGTACCTACTCGATTGTGGTTCCAACAGGTACCATAACTGGTACCATATCCCACAATCCTTTGCATGCAGTCACTTCTAGCCACTGATTGGTCAGAGAATCCCACTAGGGCTGAAACAACTAATCGATTAATCAACAACTAATCGGTCATGAAAATAGTTGTCAACTATTTTCGTAATCGATTAATCGGTCAGCCGATTAGTTGTCCTGCATACAGATTGTATTATTGGTTTACATATCAGAAAATACAGTGAAACGCACATACAGCTCAGTACACCATCTGTACATGTCAGTAGATGGCAGAGAACTTGTGAATGTGAGGAGCAATGCCTCCCGGGAAATATAGTCCTGGGCAAGAGAAGGACCCAAATTCTAAATGCAGAGTTTTTTTTTTACCTTGCTATATACCTTGTTTACAATCGCTTTAAAGAGGTTGTAAACTCATACACACTTTTTTTTTTTTTTTGTTCGACCTGAAAGAGAAACACATAATGAGCTAGTATGCGTTGCATACTAGCTCATTATGCAATACTTACCTTAGAACGAGCCCCCGCCTTGCAGTCCGCTTACCTCTATGACGGGCGACATGTCCAGTTGCCTGTCTTCCGGGATCGCGGCATCCGGCCATCTGATTGGCCGGAGCCGCAGGGACGTCACTCCTGCGCACGCGTGGGAGCCGATGGTCACGGCACGGGGCTCTGAAGAAACGGCACCAGCGGCCGTTCCTTCAGAGCGCATGCGCCAGTGACGTCACTGGATGCATGTAAGGTAAATATCTCCTAAACGGTACATGATTAGGAGATATTTACAGTACCTATAGGGAAGCCTTATCATAGGATCACCTATAGGTACAAGTTGTAGAGGAGAGTTTACTTCCTCTTTAAGAGCTCTGTGCAGGGAAGATCAGCATCTGAACCCAGAGAAGGTGGAGGCTGATAGACTAGAGACGATATAAGGCATTACAATTACATTTAGAGTAAAAGTTTACTAGTATTGTGCATTATATTTAAAATTATTATATCCATGAAAAAAAAAAAAAGTCTCAGCTGCTTCGTATAGCTTCATGTTTGACTCACAGTTAAAATATCCTGCATATCCAACTTCTGGTTATATTTTTTGCTATACATACACATGATACAAGATATAATTTTTTTCACTGTTTCACAGTAGAAATTTTATTATAGTAGCGATATCTGCTGTTTTGTTTTACTATAAAGGGCTATTTTTTTTCTAAAGGTCTTCTGCTCCCCATACATGTATTGGATTTTTGGACAAAAATATTTGCATCTATATTTATACAAAAATTATTTGTATATTAGTTAAATGGACGAGTGTTGTTTGAAAATTCCACTTGCTTTTAACATTCAATTTTAAAATGAATAGAACTTCTGAGCAAAAACCCCATACATTATTTGAAGATGTGTTTGATCGAGAAGTTTTCCATTCTGCTCCTGCAAATTTTCCTGTCACTGTGGTTGACAACGAACACCAAATGGACCCAACTAATGGTTGTAAAATCGGATGAATGTTTTAAAAAATGTTCTAAAAAAATGTAGTTTGTGTATGGCCAGCATAAGTGACAGGCGCAGGGAGCTTGTATCAAACTACCTACCTATTAATAAGGGAGTGTGTCATTAATAATCTATACCAATCCGGTCTGAAAATTTGCAAAAAAGTGTTTTTAGGTCTTTTCAAATTTTAAAAACGTTGGTCTCGGAGTCTATGTACCACATTTAAACCTCCAATAATACATATATCTGTCTCAGAGTGGATTAAATATCCAACTATATAGCTGGATATTTATATTTACCACTGCATAAAGATATTTAAGAATATTAACAAAATTATACACCAACCTTTTTTTTGTGGAGGTTTTTATCCGATTAGTCGATTAATCGAAACAATAATCGGCCAACTAATCGATTATGAAAATAATCGTTAGTTGCAGCCCTAAATCCCACCCACCCCGTTGTTATCTGACCCACTTAACTTTAGTACTACTTTAGTGGAAAAGCAAACCTATACTGTACCGTACCGAACCGTTCCAACACCGTACCATGCGGTACCGCAGTGGAAAAGCAAACAGGGCCAAGCAGGGCCGAGTAGAGCCGAGCCGGTACTTGCAGTGGAAAAGTGCCATTAGTGTTCCCTGAGGACTGGAGTTGAGACACGCTGTGTTGGGTATCTATTTAGTCGGCTTGACCTCATCTTTCACACTATACAAACAAATTGGGATAACTTTACTGTTTGTGTTTTTTTTTTTTTTTTTCTTAATTCAGTGAATGAGTCTTTGCTTTTTGAGTCTTTGCTAAAATAATGTATATAATGTTTGGGCGTTCTAGGTAATTTTCTAGGAAAAAATACAGATTTTAACTTCTAAATAACATGTTTCAGAAATAGGCTTGGTCCTTAAAGAGGAAGTAAATCCTCTGGAATAAAAAGTGGAAAAAAAAAAACCTGTAAAGACAAAGGCATAATGAGCTAGTATGCAGCGCATACTAGTTCATTATATGAAGTACTTGCCTAAAAACGAAGTCCCCACAGTGCCGACAGGACGGCTGACGTTTTGCTTTCTGGATCGCCTCCTCCGGCCATCTGATTGGCTGGAGGCGCGATTACATCACTCCCGCCCATTCACGGCATAGGGCTCTGAAGGAACGGCACGGGTGGCCGTTCCTTCAGAGTTCATGCCCCGATGACGTCATTGGCTGCATACACTGTAAATATCTCCTAAACGGTGCATGTTTAGGAGATATTTATAGTACCTATAGGTAAGCCTTAATATAGGCTTACCTATAGGGTAAAAGTATTTAAAGTGCATTTACAACCACTTTAAGTGGTAATTTGCTCAGTTCCCTGCCTGAACTTTAAAATACAAAATCTTCACGGCATAGGACTAGTCCAGTCTTTCTCTGAACATTGTAAACCTTGTCAGAAATAGGCTTGGTCCTTAAGCGGTTAAAATATTTTATGATTTAAATGAGAGGGGCTGCGAGCAAAAGCGGCTGCGAGCAATCTATGGTGATGTGAGTCAGAGATGCTGCTAGCACTGTTCACTCCCTAATGCCCCATACACACGTGCAGATTATCTGCAGACTTTTGTCTGCAGACTTACCTTTTCTATGTAGTGCAAGGGCCTGCCGGATTGCATACAAATTGAAAGTGTTTAGGTTTGACCTCATATTATATGGTTTTGGTAAGTCTGCAGACAAAAGTCTGCAGATAATCTGCACGTGTGTACGGGGCATAACTGTGAGTGCAGTTTGTGTAAAATGAGAACGATTGTGCTGGGCAAAACTGTGTATCCTATGTAAAAAGTTATTGTAAAATCAATTTTCTATATGATCACTATTTATGATGATGGATGTGCGATAAATATATTAAATTGGCTTGATTGTGAGTAAAGAAGGTGAAGCACCCACCTGAGGGGAGGAGCACAAAGCATTAAGGTGAAATTGTACCTGTCCGCTATCAGGAAACCTCCAGGCACTGGTGATTGGGACACACTTAGCACACAGGAATATTTGATTTTAGACTCGCACACTTTGAGATTGGACACTTATTTAATGTGATACTATTACATTTATTTTTTTGCACGATTGTTTTATTTAAACCCACCTTTTTTGGGATACTTTTCAATGTATCAAATATGGAAATGATCAATTATTGATGTTCATTGTGTTCTATTTAATTTTCATGATTGTCACAGCAACATAGCTTCTATGAGTATATTTATCACATAGTCAATTTAATATATCTGTTTATCGCACATCCATCATCCTAAATGGTGATCGTATAGACAATTGATTTTACAATAACTTTTTACATAGGATACACAGTTTTGCACAGCACAAGCTTTATCATTTTACATAATATATATATATAATATAATATTTTATGGCCTGCTGCCATTTTGCTCTTCAAGGGAGGAATAAAGCACTTCAAGCCATGTGCAGAAAGATCTCAAAATTTATAAGCTGCTTTGAAGGTTTCACTTTAATTTTTACTGCTTGCCCTTCCTCCTCACGCTTAAAGCCTGGCACAGATGCATTTCTCTTCAAGCAATCATACAGTTTGTAGTGTACATGGATTTTTAAAACAATGGGATGAAAACCTATTCCTGAACTTTGTTTTATCTCATGGTTACTGTGAAATTGTGTGAATGCATCAATGCAGTACATGTTATCTAACCTGCAGAGCTTGGATTCTTTGAATGAGTTTACCAAAATTGTAAATATTGCAGAATGTACAGCCTCATGCCACATAACTAAGCTCCATTTCATGCTGAATTAACTAAATTATTAATGTATCTTAAATAGAAAACTATCTTTAGATAGATTTTTACTCCAAAAGCATTTTATTTATTTGATAAAAATACAAATCTGATATTTTTTTAAATCGATTTTAATCCACCCTGTGTTTTACTTTCTTATAACATATAAAATGTTCCCTGTGTTCCCACCAACATGAAAGCAATCAGTATAAAGTAAAGTTTATGTATAAGGTCACAGTTGTGTGATATGACTGACAGTAATTCTGCAGCCCTTGGGGTACCTTGCATTTATATTTGTTTTATATCAATAACTATTTAACTTATCATTAAGGCTACATTCACACCTGAGCGTAGCGTTTTTCGCGCGTTTTTTACCGCGATTTTTGCGGCGATTTTTACCGCGATTTTTGTGCAGGCGTTTTTAGATTCAATAGAGATCAATGGAAAACGCCTGTAATCTGCCCAAAAAGAAGCTCATGTACTTTTTTGAGCGTTGGGCGTTTTGTATACAGCTTCAAAACGCTCAGATGTGAACAGGGGCCATTGAAATGAATAGGATTTGTCTTGTTGGGCGTTTTGAGAGCTGATCCTAGAGCAGAAAAACGCCCCAAAAACACCCCAAAACGCCTACATGTGAACGGAGCCTTACTGTTCTTGTTCCCTATTTTATTGATCTGCATCCCACGGTCACAACTATAATATATTTATTTTGAAAAACCAATAAAAATAATTATTTACATTTGTGTGTGTACACGTTGCATAAATGTGTTATACGGTGCCCTTAAAGGTCATATCATTAAATATCGCATAAATTGATGGGGATTAATTTGGCATTTCCAAATTGCAACATTATTTTGAGCAAAAGGTAACTCTTGTCATGAATTAAAAATGCTCTCCCTTAACTGTGTAGAGTCTATTAATTTTAGCCGGCAAAGAGAGGGACCTCTTTTTACCTCTTTTTACATGTGTAGCTGATAAACATTAAAAGACCATAGTTCCCTTTAATCCTTAGTTACAACTGCGGTAACATATGACAGTGAGGGCAGTAGGTGGATGTAAAAAAAGCTCACTGTTATTTTTCTCGAATCCCCACTCCAAACACCCCCCCCCCCCCCTTTGCCCGAAGCTCCGGACTGTTGATGACATTGCATAAAATACAGGGATATTGAACCCCGGTTCACACTTATGCGATGCGGGAAGGCTGCGAATTCGCAGCCTGTTCCCGCATCGCAAACGCACCCCCGGCAGTTCACACTGCCATATGCAATACGCTGGGGGTGTCAATGTAATCTTAACGACACCCCCAGTTCGCATATCGCACTGCTCCTTCATTACATGCGATCAGCTGTGCGGTGCGAGTTTAGCCATACACTTTGTATGGCTAAATTCGCACCGCACCCGCAGCAAACACGCACAGGACCCTTTTTTGCAGCCGCATCAGGATCGGATTGCACAGCGGTTCACACTTGTGCGATCCGATCCTGTGCGAACTGCAAGAACCGAGCATTAATCTATATTTTATGCTGAGGTGGCTGCAGTGAGACCACAAATGGTCACAGCTTTCAGAGCAAGCTGCGGGGGAGCAGTCAAAGTGCTTTGGTGAAGGTGTATTTTCATTTATTTTTATAGTGTTTGCTTTTTCTACAATAAAGTAATTTTTTAATATATGGTGATGAATCTCTTGAGGCTTCTTCCTCTTTTTAATATTAAATGCTGGATGGGCCTTGCTGGAATTGGGTAAATATTTCCATCTTATTCATGCACCCCTAGACATAATGAGAATGTATCCTTGCAGTGTGGGGATGGCCTTACTGCATTCATTTTTTTTTTTTTTTTTTAATTCCTGAAGTTGGATAAAAAAAAAAAAAAGCTAAATAAAAAGAATATATTGAAAGAAACCTGCCTCATCACATGCACACACCTAGGACACGTGCGTATGTAAATACATCTTGGGTATCCTTGCACGATTTACCGTTCTTCCTGCATACACTAGCCTTTGAGCATGTAAAGGAATCCCTAAATACAATATTTGGTATTGTAGTTTGCCACCATTTAGCAGGAGCGAAAAAAAAAAAATGGATGCCAGCTCCTTCAAGAGCATGTCCCAATCCATGAAACCGTGACAATTGCAAAATGAGGGGGTACACACCTGTTAGATCAACAACATCAATTGATGAGCTAACAGAGGCTTCAACTACAGTCCCTGCATCTTGGCCACACTCCTGACGCATATCTCCTTAATTGAATTTAGGGTAGAGAGTTGTAGACCTCTACAACTAAGTCCAGTTAGAGTTAAATGAGTTAGGGGGGGACATGGCTAAGAGGCTGGGCCAGTAACTGAAGCCTCTGTTAGCTCATCAATGGATGTGGTTGATCTCTATGTGATGTGTCTAGTATTTATTAATCGACACCATCTTATATTTACTGTATTATTGGAGCATTTCCATTGTTTACAGCTAACCCATATGTTTTTTACAGCTATAGTATTTGGGACATTCACTGGTTCATTTATGGCTTCGGACTGGCTGGGAAGTGTTGTGTCCATTAATTGTGGAGACACATTGGGTGTGTATCAAGGACGTGTGTCTGCTGTTGACCAGCTTAATCAAACAATATCGCTTACACAGCCCTTTCACAATGGGGTGAAGTGCCTTGTTCCAGAAGTCACATTCAGGTAAACAGAGTTTTTTTTTTTTTTTTGTGATTACCCAATTAAAGCAATGTTCGATTGGATCCAAGATGGGATCCAAAAAACAATCTTGTGTTCACTTTTTAGAATACAAGGGATCAATGCTTTTATTAAAACTTTGGCAACATCTTGCTCTTTTTTTTTTTTTATATGTATAACACTTGAAACCGCTGTAATGTTTTTGGCATGTTGCTTAAAAAAAAAAAAACCTTGGGTACGGTATAATCGATAGAGAGTGCTGCAAAGCATTTTTCAATGCAATAAAGTAATTCTTCTCCCCTGAATGCCTTGTAGTCTATACTGATTGGTACCTGAAATGTCAAATGTGAGGCTCTACATGAGCCAGTCAGTCAGCCATTCTTGAAGACGGGTCTTTCCTTTCAGTCAAACATTTTCCATTAGTCCCGGTTCACACTTGTGCGATGCGGGAAGGCTGCGAATTTGCAGCCTGTTCCCGCATCGCAAACGCACATCTGGCAGTTCACACTGCCATATGCGATACGCAGGGGGTGTCAATTAAATGTTAACGACACCCCCAGTTTGATCGCATATCTGACAGTTCGCACAGGATCGGATCGCACAAGTGTGAACCACTGTGCGATCCGATCCTGATGTGGCTGGAAAAAAGGGTCATGTGCGTCTTTTGTGCGGGTACAGTGCAAATTTCAGCCATACAAGATGTATGGCTGAATTCACATCCACACATCCGATCGCATGTAATGAAGGAGCAGTGCGCTCCGATATTACATGCGATCGCCACACTCGCAATAGTGTGAACCGGCCCTTACTCTGGTTCCTTTGTTTTCCTTTTGTATTTTTCCTGTTTTTCAAGTGACTCAGAAGAGGACAAAGTGGCAAATTGGAGGTGCACCATCAGGTGTAAATATTCAGATTGCAGAACTGAAAATAGCAGAATAAGTCAGAGTTGCGGTTCCAAATAGGAAAAATAGAGAGTGTTCCTTTGAAAACCCTATCAGCTGCCTCATCGACAAAAAGTGTTTGAAGTCTATCAAACTTTTTTCAGTTTGTGGAAAAAATAGAAGATTGCATCAAGTTTTCCTCCATATAATATTTGGATTGCACATAAAAATGACATAAACACTTTAAACCAATGTATTGTTTTGCGTTGTTTATTGCATGCTTAACTAAGGTTAGTTACTTTGCCATCTTGCAGTGTTCGTGCATATGGAGGGCCGGTTCACATTAGATGCAGTCCATTGTCTGTTTTTCTTTCTGCATCAAAAACGCATAGTCATTAAGTTTTATATGGGTTCCAATGGCATAGTTCACACCAGTAACAAAGCAAAAAGATTCACTGCTTCTACCTATACAGCAGAATAAAAAAAGCTCACGGTGCTTGCTCCACAGTCATTTGTCTGTAAGAAGTAATCCATTAAGATCTACACAACCAGTTGCTGCTCTTAAAAAAATCTTAATTTTTTTCTAATTGAAATACTAAAGTGTACAAACACAATCAGTTGACGCATTTCAGCCTACAAGGCCTTAGTCGTACCTAGTTCACACCAGTGCAGTGCGTTCCAATGCAGTCAAAAAAAATTGAACATGCATCCCGCTTTTTTCCTGCACTGAACTGTACAGGAACACAGTAAAACGCATCAAAAACGCACCGGAACGCATTACATCGAAAAAAAAAACAAAACAAAAAACAAAAGAAACGGGGAACCTTGGGGGAAAAAAAAAAGGGAAAAGCTCCCTGGAATTCATTGAGGGCTGGTTCACACCATAGAAATGCAGTCTGGATGCGTTTCTGCATGCATGTTTTTGATGAGTTTTTTTTTCTCTTACGTCCTCCGACAGTCACCGCCCACTCATACAGTCTTCACCAATGGGTATTGACCTCTTATCTATAGGAGCAAGCTAGGCATAAGACTTGATAAAAACAAAGCATTTACATAGACACACCTATGGGGGCTGTCCCACTGGTCCAATACCCCCCCTGCTATCAGCCATCCCAACTCAGTTTGTCTTCTGCCTAGTTAGGAGTGAGATAGGCTCTCCCTGTGCTGGGGCTACAGTCTCAGCCTTCTTCTTTTTTCTTTGATTTCATTTCAGGTAATGTGTTTTTTCTTCACATTACTAGCTGTTTATTTCTCAGCTTTTAGTTAGTCACTTCTTCAAGATGATGACGGCGTTGCGGAGCTGGGAGTCGGACTGGTCGTCCTGGTTCTCCAGGACAGAGGGCCTTATGGAATCCCAGCCCACCATCGAGCGTTTAGCAGGCTATGTGTTCGCCCTGGCCTCGCAAACGACCCATCCCTGTCCTCGGGGATGCAAGCCTGCGAGGTGGCTACCTCGCCTGGACGTCTCCCCACGGTTCTCCGTGCACTGTTAGCGTCCTGCGTTTTGGCTGACGGCACCCCTGCCATCTGAGGGTGGGCGGTTTCCCATCGATGAGCGGCACCCCACGCCATCCGGTACAGGTAAGTACATTCTGTGTGGTGCCTCTGTCTGGGGCTGGCAGTCCTGTGTGTCTGTGTTATCCCCTCATGTCTGTGCGTTTTTTGGGCTCCCTGATCCCGGTCCCTGTGGGGGGTTTTCCTCACAGCCTGTGCGCTGTGTGGGTTTGTGGGGGTCCCTCTCCTGTGTCACTTTAGGGTGCTTTGGGAGGTACAGACACGTGTGGCGACCGCTGTGGGGTTAAACACCGCCGGTCCGCCATTTTAGGTGTGGGCAGCATGTCTGGCTTCACTGTGGCGCTTATATAGCATTGTATGTGGTGTATTTTGGCACCTTGCGGCGCCATCTTGTGTGTGGCAAAATGTTCGTTCCGAGCACATGTCAGCGGCCATTTTCCCGAAGCCTCCCATTACTTTTTATAGGCAACCATTTTTCCTTGGCCTGAAGTCTCTGTTCATTCTCTTGCGGTGACATCACTTCCTCCTTCTGTTCAGGAGAGATCGGCTGCGGTGGTAACACTTTGTGGGGGTCTGTCTGCTGTCCTTTTTTTGTGCAAATACTTCTGGCTATCAGTTTATTCCTGCCTAGGGGTCTGTTTGTCACAGTCTTGTAGCGGTGTGCTGCGGGGGTCCGTTGGGCGCTTAAAGGGCCAGTACCACAAAAAAAAAAAATTTTTTTACTATGGAATCTCAGGACAGCAAATTCCCCCAGCCTTAGTGGGGGATTCAGGTTCTTCTGAATCTTCTGCTCTGACTACTTTGTCTGCTGCAGTGGCAACTTTGGTGTCCAAAGGGGATATTCTGATGTCTGAACGAGCTAATAGAAAAAGGCTTAGGGTTTCTTTTTCTTCTGAATCTGACATGGTTGCCGTAGGTAGCGTGCCCCTTGCAGGGTCTCAATCTTCTCAGTCTGAGGGGGAGGCGGAGGTTGCAGGGGTGGATGATTACCCCCCTGGCACGGCCGAAGGCCGTGCAGCTATGGATGCGCTAATTCTTGCCATTAAGGAAACGCTACATTTAGAGGATGAGCCCAATCCTCCGGGAATTGTGTCCTCTTTTGGTACACACAGGACCCGCAAGGCGGCGCAGGTGTTCCCTTGCCCCGCTGAGTTTCACGCTACTGTGAATGATCAATGGCGTCATTTAAAACACACCTTTTGTGGTGCCAAAAAAAAAAAAAGTTTCAACTCCTTTTTCCTTTGCGTCTCCTACGGATTCGCGCTGGTCTGTGGCTCCTCAGGTGGATCACACTGTGGCCAGATTGAACAAGGCCACTCTGGTACCCACCAAAGATTCTCCGGTGTTTAGGGATCCTACGGATAGGAGGTTGGAATCCCTTGCCCGCCATGCCTACATGGTGGCGGGTTCCATGCTGAAACCTATTTTCGCCTCTGTCATGGTGGCTCAGGCGGTGGCGGATTGGACCAAGGTGCTGACACGCACCCTCGTGGCTGATTCTGCCCCCCCTACTACCGTGGAGATGGTGGACCAGATTTATCAAGGGGGTCATGTATTTGTGCAATGCGGCTTTGAATGAGGCCCCATTAGCTGCGCGCCTGTCCAGTGTCGCGGTGATTAACCATCGACTGATATGGTTGAAAATCTGGTCGGCTGACCAGACTTCCAGGAAAACGGTGGCTGACATCCCCTATGCGGGGTCTCGCCTTTTTGGGGAATCCCTGGATGAATTGGTTAAAGGGGTCACTTGGGACAAGAGCACTCTGCTGCCCCAGAATCCGAAGGGCAAGTTTTTCCGTGGTAAGCGGGGCCCCTCCTTTAAACCAAATTAGGGGTCCTTTCGTGCCTTCAAGGCACAGAACAAGGGAAAACCCTTCAAGGGCCAGGGTGGCCAGAGAAAGCCCTGGGTGGGCAAACCAAAAACCGCCCAGGCTGGTGCGGCGGCCCAGTCTGCCTCTGCCTGAAGGGGCGCCCTCACCCGTTTCAGGGGTGGGGGGACGTTTGCGCGGTTTCCTCCAACCTTGGCTGCTCCGAATTGCAGACAGGTAAGTTCAGGAAATCATTCGATCAGGATACAAGATCGAATTCCTTTTGCGGCCGGCGGACAGATTCTTTCCCTCAAATCTTCATTTGACCCCAGGGCGGTTACAGGACCTGCATCAAGCGGTGCCGGATCTTCTCGCCCAGGGGGTGATCATCCCGGTGCCTCATCGGGACAGGTTTCGGGGGTTTTACTCGAATCTGTTCACTGTGCCAAGAAAGGAGGGCAAGGTGCGTCCGATTCTGGACTTAAAGGCTCTGAACCGCTTTGTACGCGTTCGGAAGTTCCGCATGGAATCACTCCGCTCGGTGGTAGCCTCCCTGAGTCCAGGTGAATTCCTGGCCTCTATCGACCTGAAGGATGCGTATTTACACATCCCCATTTTCGAAGGTCATCAGAGGTACCTCCGATTCGCTATCGCGGAGGAACATTATCAGTTTGTGGCTTTACCTTTCGGTCTCGCTTCGGCTCCACGGGTGTTTACCAAAGCACTGGCTCCCGTTCTGGGCCTGTTACGGGCACAGGGCATTGCGGTCTTGGGATATCTGGACGATCTCCTGTTAAGATCGAGTGCCAGTCAGAGCCTGCTTCGCGATCTGTCCACTACAGTTCAAACGCTTCAGGAGTTCGAATGGACCATCAACGTGCAGAAGTCGACCTTGTCTCCTTCGGTTCGTCTCCCATACTTGGGAATGGTTCTGGGCTCTGCTCAAGCAAAGGTGTTCCTGCCGGAGGACAAACTCTGGACCCTACAGAACGAGGTCAGGGCCCTCATTGAAAACAAATTCTCGTCACTCTGGCCCTATATGCGGTCCCTGGGGTTGATGGTGTCGGCCTTCGAGGCCATACCGTTTGCGCAATTTCACACGAGGTCTCTCCAAGCGGAGATCCTGGCCAGATGGGACAGGCTGCCTCAGTCCTTGGATCTGAGGGTGTCTCTGAGTCGCCAAACCAGAATGGATCTTCTGTGGTGGCTTCAGTCCCTGGCGGTGCAGACAGAAAATCCTTCCGGCCGTTACTGTGGACAGTAATTACCACAGATGCCAGCCTGTCGGGCTGGGGTGGAGTCCTGGGCAACCTGTCTGCCCAGGGCACTTGGTCGGTGGAGGAATCCTCCGTCCCCATAAACATATTGGAATTGAGAGCGATCAGGCTGTGCCTGCTCCATTGGTCGTATCGTCTCCAGGGCCGTCCTGTTCGGGTGCAGACGGACAATGCGCTACGGTGGCTTACATCAATCACCAAGGGGGCACCAGGAGTGCCCGGGCGGCCCAGGAAGTGACCAGAATTCCGTCTTGGGCCGAGACTCCTGTCCCGGCAATATCGGCAGTTCACATTCCAGGTGTGGAGAATTGGCAGGCCGATTATCTGAGCCGCCAGACCCTGGACCAGGGGGAATGGTCCCTGCACCAGAGGTATTTCAAATGCTGTGTGCGAAATGGGGACCCCCCGGATGTGGATCTGTTCGCGTCTCGGCTAAACAACAAGGTGGAAAGGTTCGGGGCAAGAACGCGCGATCCTCTGGCAGACGCCTCGGATGCGCTGGTGGTGCCTTGGCATCCGTATCATCTGACATACGCCTTTCCTCCGATTCAGTTGTTGTCCAGGTTCGTTCGCAGGTTGGCCTCGGAACCAACATTGGTGATTCTGGTGGCGCCGGACCTGGTGCGCGGACATCGTTCACCTGGCCGTCGAGTCTCCATGGCAGGTGCCAATGCGAGAAGATCTACTGTCTCAGGGACCGATCTTCCATCCTGCTTTACAGTCGCTGGCTTTAACGGCATGGCTGTTGAAAGCCAGGTCCTGAGAGACAGGGGTCTTTCCTCAGAGGTCATTCCTACCTTACTCAAGGCTAGAAAAGCCTCATTTTGGTAAGATTTATTACCGTACATGGAAAGCTTATTTTGCCTGGTGTGAGTCCAGGGGCTTCTCTCCTCGTTCATACTCGGTGGCGAGAGTGTTGGCTTTCCTTCAGTCTGGTGTGGACCAGCGCCTTGCGTTGGCCATGATTAAGGGCCAGGTATCTGCACTGGCTGTCCTTTTCCAGCGCCCCTTGGCGTCTGCTTCTTTGATTGGCACCTTCATTCAAGGTGTGCGTCACTTGGCCCCTCCTCGAAGGACGCCCTTACCTCCATGGGACTTGAACTTGGTTCTGTCCGTGTTACAACGTTCCCCATTTGAAAACATCAGGGAAATCTCGTTAACTCTGCTGTCTAAAAAGGTTGCCTTTCTTGTGGCGATCACTTCTGCTCGCAGAGTGTTGGAGTTAGCGACCTTGTCTTGCCGCTCCCCTTACCTGGTGGTTCATAGGGATAAGGTGGTCTTGAAACCTAACCAGTCCTTTCTTCCAAAGGTGGTCTCTGATTTTCACCTTAATGAGGACATTGTTTTGCCTTCGCTCTGTGCGAATCCTAAGCATCCTAAGGAGGTTGCTTTGCATTCCTTGGATGTTGTCAGGGCGATCAGGGTTTACCGGTCGTCAACTGAATCCTTTCGGAAATCGGATTCCCTCTTTGTCCTTCCTGAAGGACCCCGGAAGGGTATGGCTGCGTCTGCGGCGACCATTTCGAAATGGATCAGACAGACAATTGTACTGGCCTATTCTTTGAAGGAACGGGTACTGCCCTTCCCTGTCAAGGCGCACTCTACAAGAGCGGTGAGTGCGTCCTGGGCCTTCCGGCTTCAGGCTTCGGTGGCCCAGGTGTGTAAGGCTACGACTTGGTCGTCAGTGCACACCTTTTCCAAATTCTACAAAATTGATGTTCTGGCATCAGCTGATGCCTCCTTTTGGCCGCAAAGTTATCTGTGCGGCAGTACCTGTTTTTTTTGCGGGTCCCTGGCTGTTGGGGTTGTTTATCCCCTTGGTTATTTGCTTTCCTAGGTTGTTGCTCCTGTTGAGCCTTTTTTTGTTACCCAGAGGGTTACCTTTCTGTTCATGTAAGGTTCCTTTCTCTGATGTGGGTACTGCGTTGCCTTTCTGACGGTTGCGTTTTCCCACCCCTCATGTCTACACTGCTTTGGGACATCCCATTGGTGAAGACTGTATGAGTGGGCGGCGACTGTAGGAGGACGTAAGAGAAAACGGAATTTTTGTAAAATCTTACCGTAAAATTCCTTTCTCTGAGTCCTCCGACAGTCGCCGCCCCCGCCCCTCTTTTTGGGGTTCTTGGACTCTTAACTGCTTGCTACCAAACTGAGTTGGGATGGCTGATAGCAGGGGGGGGGGTATTGGACCAGTGGGACAGCACCCATAGGTGTGTCTATGTAAATGCTTTGTTTTTAACAAGTCTTATGCCTAGCTTGCTCCTATGGATAAGAGGTCAATACCCATTGGTGAAGACTGTATGAGTGGGCGGCGACTGTCGGACTCAGAGAAAGGAATTTTACGGTAAGATTTTTCAAAAATTCAGTTTTTTTTTATGCATTCCGGTGCATTTTTTCCCCCTTCTTTTTTTCTTTACCTTTAATAAGGACATATTCTGTGCATTTTTGGTGGGTTCAGTGCATTTTTTATGCATTTTACCGCATTCTAGTACAGTTCAGTGCAGAAAAAAATGCATAATTTTCTATTTTTTTTTTCTTTTAAAGAGCTGGAATGCACTGGAACTTACCACACTGGTGAGAACAATGCCTTTGGAAACTATATAACCTACGATCCAAGCATTTTTGATGCAGAAAAAAACACTATGGACTGCATGTGGTGTTAACCGGCCCTGAAAACCCATCAAAAATGTTCATGCAGAAACCTATCCAGAGTGCGTCTTTGTGGTGTGAACAGGCCCTGAAAGGTGGACAGAGGGTAAACTGCAAGCACCTCTTTGATCCTAATGTTCTCTTTCATACTGCAGCGATAAATTACTGTTCATATCGTGTGCATGACATTGTTAATAGAATTAGGGCGAAATTGTGTAATAGTGCCTTGTTATAGCTTTATTGAGTTGACAACATATAAAATGTGGAGGTTGGCTTCTTTTGTTTGGTTGATTAACATTTGTGTTTCATGTAGATGTTACTTTATTATTTACTGGATTGTTTCTAAAATAGTAACAAGGGGATGTATTTGCTCTTAGGGCAGGGGACATCATAGACTTAAAGATTTTGGAGATCCCTGAGGACAGTCGGAGACAGACAAATAATCAGCTCCCTGAGCACACAAATATAAATACAAATTGTGTACCCACCAGCCATCAAAATGGTACAGGGAAACAAAGACCAGAGGCAAGCAGTGCACAGAACATCCCCCGGAGAACAGACGGCAGAGCCAATGATCCTACTGGAACATCTCCCCAGCCATGCTCAAAAAGTTACGTGGACAGGCAGACTGAAGGTCTGAATCAGCCGAAGAACTTTCGTCGAAGGCACAACTCTTGTAAGTATGACAGTCGTGTAAGCATGTTTTGCCAGTTTATAAAGCAAGTATTGTTTGTACTTTAGTCATGTTCTGTGTATATTTTTTAAAGTGATTGTAAAGTCTCGATTTTAAAAAACAAACATGTTATACCTTTTTTCTCTGTGTAGTTGGTTTTGCAATGTCCGCCGGCTGGTTGGAGTCCCAAACTAAGCTGTATTCGGCTTAGATCGAGTCTCCGATCATGTAACCCGGAAGAAACATCACAACGTCCCTTCCGGTTTACTCGACTATCTTTTACTATTTATAGATTACCTATTTGTTCTATTCTAATCATCGTTGCATAATTTTGGTGATTTCCGTTGCATCCTATTGTGGGAGGTCCCACTGTGATTGGTTGGCTCGCTCTGAGCCTTTTTTCTGAGATTTTTTCCATTTGCGCCGACATATTGTGAATGTGATATTGGTATTTTAGTGATAAATACTAGAGCTGGCTGCATGTGGAATAGGATTTGATCCGAATCTCAGTCATATTTAATTTGCCACCAGCTGCAACATATTAGAGGAATCCTCCTACTTGGATACATACGTGACAGCGCATTGATCACCCCATACTTTTTCATTTTGAGATGCTGCAATTAAATTTCAGCAAAATGAACTAGCCAGCTGCATCATTTTTTTTTACTTTGTTTTTCGGGGTGTCTTTGAATTCAGCCCTCTAGGTTGATGATTTTCATTTCCATCAAGAATGTGGCATCCTTTCGTTCCTAACACATTACCCAGTCCATATCAGTATAGATATCCAGCATGATATTTTTCCCTATTGAGATCTGTGTTTCCAAATGTTCCTTTAATTCTTTTGAGCTGTGTGTGTGTGTGTGTACTTGTGACAGTACAAACAATTGTGACAAAAGAAATTACAATTAAAAAAACTCACCATGATTCTCTTATAACTACCTCAGGCTATCTGCTTTCCAAAAAGGGGCAATTTGGGGGGTATTTGCACTGCCCTGCCATTTTAGGGTCTCAAGGAATGAAATAGGCAGTCAGTACATTAGGACTGATGGATTTTCGAAAGTATATTATATACCGTAGTTTGTGGAATCTATACCTTTTCTACAGACTAAATAATATACACTGATTTGGGTTATCTTTACCAAATCTAGCAGAATACATTTTAGCCTAAATGTATAAAAGTTTATTTTTTTGCAAAAATTTATAACCAAAACCAAAAAATTTTTTTTTAATTATTTCTTTATGTTTGAGTTATTTTTCTATCATGTTTTATGTGGTGTGGTATAGATATATGGCATAGTGTGAATTTTATGTATTTTATTATCAGAGAACATCATAACTAGCTATTCAATTTAAAGGTACTTATGGCAGCGTAACAATTTATTTGAACTAGTTATACGCTGACCACTTTTAGAATAATGCTGTTAGTTTGTTCATAGTTATTGTTAGTTTAAATATGATTTGTTCTCCTGTGAAAAAATGCATTAAAGAAACCTAATATAGACACATGCAAGCTGCCATGTATATACTGAAAATACTAGTTGCCTGGCTGCCATATCCTCTTGCTTTTAAAGTCCTGTAAAAGAAGAGGAAGAAGAAGAATAATCTTGCCTGTTACCTGCACCACTAAACTGGGAAACATTAATGAAGTGGAAATCAGCAAGAGGAACCAGTAATGGAGAAGACTGACACCTGGGAGTGACAGTTTTCTAGCAGATTTCAGGGCACAAGTTCTCATGACTGATGGGGTTCTGTTTCTCTGGTGGCAGGAGACAATGGTTTGACAATCTTATTTCAGGGCTCATTCATACTATGTGCATTGGGAAGTGTTGCTCAATGCAGGCCAAACGCAATAACAAGAAAAATAAGTTGAGGGGAATTTACTAAAACTGGGGAAGACAGAATCATAAGGAGCTGTGCATGGCAACTAGTCAGCATCTAGCTTTATTTCTAATGCTTAAAGTAAAGTGTAACTAAATTCTTCAATTTAAAATTATTAAGTCTTGTTTTTATTTTTTAAAAATAACAAACATGTCATACTTGCCTGCTCTGTGCAGTGGTTTTGTACAAAGCAGTCCGGATCCTCCTCTTCTTGGGTCCCTCTAAGCGCTCCAGGCCCCTCCCTCCTGCTGTGTGCCCCCACAGCAAGCAACTTGCTATGGAGGCACCCAAACTGAGCCGCAGCTTCGTGTGTCGATTCAGACATGGAGCCATGGCCCGGTCCAACCCCTGTCTCTCCTCATTGGCTCAGTGAGTTTGATTGACAGCAGTGGGAGCCAATCAGGAGGAAGAGTCCTGAACGGCCGAGGCATTCTTGGCCATCTCTGGATTAAGATGGGACTCGGGTAAGTATTAGGGGAGCTGAGGGGGGCTGTTGCACACAGGTTTTTTATCTTAATGCATAGAATGCATTAAGATTTAAAAACCTTCTGCCTCTACAACTACTTTAACTTGCTCAAAACAGTTACATTTAGGGCATATCATGAATAACCATCACAGTTGCTTGTTCTCTCTACCTAACTGTCAAGCCATCATGTTGCTTTGTCATAACATATCAATCATGCAGCACTGTGGAGTTGCGCAAAAACAGAGCCAAAGATGGCTGCTTACTTGGCTTGTAAAGCAAAGAAATTTTTCAGTTCAATTTGAAAGCAACACTTACTTACCTCTACTCCAACAGTCCTACGCCTGCATGGTCCATCACCGTCCTCTTCTTCCTGGCTTCTTGCTGGAGCAGGATGAAGCTTGTGTGAGAGTAATTCATGCCGGCACACTGGCACCACAGAGGAAACGTGGAGTGTAGATTATGAAGAGGATTGTGAACAAGCGGGTACACAGCTGCTCCAGATTCTGCCTTCAGTTTTAGTAAATGTCTCCTATTGTTGTTTTTTTGTTGCGTTGGTGTTCACTGGACGAAAAAATTAACCTACTGCGTTTTAAATGCAGCGCAATGCGCTGAAATGCAAATACAAATTAAAGTACTTTGGTTCCTGCTGTGGAAAAAAAAAACTGGACAGCAGGGCTGCAGCACATTTAAAAAATTTAAAAACGCTTCAACGCAAGCTAAACACAATGCACATGTTGTAAATTTAGGCCTAGCTGTTAAACCTTTCAAGTAAAGTACTTTTAGTAAAGTAGTCTAGCAGTTTTGAAATGAAAGTCGTTCTAAAGCCTAATTTTTTTTTTTCACCTTAATGCATTCCTTGTGTTAAGGTTAAAAAAATGTTTCTGCGTCGATTTTTTTTTTTTTTTTTTTTTATTTTTTTTTTTTTTTGGCCTCTCAATCCCCTTTATACACTGAACAAAATTATAAACGCAACGCTTTTACTTTTTTTTTTGCCCCCATTTTTCGTGAGCTGAACTCCGATCTAAGACTTTTTCTATGTACACAAAAGGCCAATTTCTCTCAAATATTGTTCACAGATCTGTCTAAACCTGTTGGTGAGCACTTCTCCTTTGCCAAAATAATCCATCCACCTCACAGGTGTGGCATATGAAGATGCTGATTAGACAGCATGATTATTGCACAGGTGTGTCTTAGGCTGGCCACAATAAAAGGCCACTCTAAAATGTGCAGTTTTATCACACAGCACAATGCCACAGATGTTGCAAGGTTTGCAGGAGTGTGCAATTAACGCGCCGACTACAGGGATATGTCCAAAGCTGTTGCCCGTGAATTGACTGTTCATTTCTTGATTATGAGCCATCTCCAAAGGCATCTCAGAGAATTTGGCAGTACATCAAACCGGCCTCACAACTGCAGACCACAAGTAACCACACCAGCCCAGGACCTCCACATCCAGCATCTCCACCTCCAAGATCATCTGAGACCAGCCACCCGGACAGCTGCTGTAACAACTGGTTTGCATAACCAAAGAATTTCTGCACAAACGGTCAGAAACCGTCTCAGGGATGCTCATCTGCATGCTCGTCATCCTCGTTGGGGTCTCCACCTGACTGCAGTTCGTCATCATAACTGACTTGAGTGGGCAAATGCTCACATTCGATGGCATCCGGCACTTTGGAGAGGTGATCTCATCACGGATTAATCCCGGTTTTCACTGTACAGGCCAGATGGCAGACAGTGTGTATGGCGTCGTGTGGGTGACCGGTTTGCTGATGTCATTGTTGTGGATTGAGTGGCCCGTGGTGGCAGTGGGGTTATGGTATGGGGAGGCGTGTTTTATGGACAACACAGGTGCATTTTATTGATGGCATTTTGAATGCACTAAGATACCGTGACAAGATCCTGAGGCCCATTGTTGTGCCATTCATCCACGACTATCAGCTCATGTTGCAGCATGATAATGCAGGGCCCCGTGTTGCAAGGATCTGTACACAATTCCTGGACGCTGAAAACATCCTAGTTCGTGCATGGCCAGCATACTCACCGTACATGTCACCCATTGATCATGTTTAGGATGCTCTGGATCGGCGTGTACGACAGCGTTTTCCAGGTCCTGCCAATATCCAGCAACTTTGCACAGCCATTGAAGAGGAGTGGACCAACATTCCACAGGCCACAATCAACAACCTAATCAACTGTATGCGACCAAGATATATTGCACTGCGTGAGGCAAATGGTGGTCACACCAGTCACTGACTGGTTTTCGGACCCCCCCCCCAAATACAGTAGAACTACACATGTTAGAGTGACCTTATTGTGGCCAGCCTAAGGCACACCCTTGCAATAATCATGCTGTCTAATCAGCATCTTGATATGCCACACCTGTGAGGTGGATGGATTATCTCGGCAATGGAGAAGTTCTCACTAACACAGATTTAGACAGATTTGTGAACTATATTTGAGAGAAATGGGCCTTTTGTGTACATAGAAAAAGTCTTAGATCTTTGAGTTCAGCTCATGAAAAATGGGGGCAGAAACAAATGTGTTGCGTTTTTTATAATTTTGTTCAGTGAACTTGCGTGAGCTCTCATTCGATCCAGAGCTACGCACATCTGCAGCTCTTCTCTCCCCTCACTTCGGGTCTCGGTGATTTTCTGGGGCACCAGGAGCCATTGGCTCCCAGTGTTGTCAAATAAAGGCAGTTATGAGGGGTCAGGGGGCGAGGCCGAGTGCCACTGTCTGTGCAAATGGATGCAGCAGCGGGGCTCAGAGCAAGCACACACGAGTGCCCCCATGGGAAGCAGCATGAAACTGGATTTAGAGGAGGAGCCAGGAGTGCCTGCAGGGGACTTGAGAAGAGGAGGTTCGGGCCGCTCTATGCAATGGAATAAGTATAGAGGTGTTTGTTATTTAAAAAAAAAAAAATCCTTTTACAGTCCCTTTTTTAAAATAAAGCTTTCACCACAATATTTGCCTTTTCCCTGTTGCAGTCACCAAAAGATTTCTGCTCCCTGATGACATTCAACACTTTATTCTATCTTCATCATAGAACCACACACTTGTGGTGCCATGTCGCATTGCCGTGGGCTCACAGTACAGTGCTGTAAAGAAGACATTATAACAGTGCTGCTTTCTGCATTGTTTACTGCAGAAAAAGGCAAAGAGGAAATAATGTCAGGTGACCAGCTAGAAGTCATCTGAAAAAGGTATGTACACTGCAGATCAAAATTGGACAACAACCTACAATTTCCTAAATTTCAAGGTCACTGCTTAGTCCTATTTTGAATTGATCTAAACAGGAGTAAAAGAGCAGTTTTGTTAAGCATATTTCATGAGTTACATTTATTTTGAAGCACAGAATAAAAAACTTCAATAATATTTGAAAAAGAACATTGCTTAAAATTAGAGAACACTTTCAGATACCTCCTAGTTATTGGTGTTAATCTGGCACCTTAGGCTAATTTCTTTACTTTTCTGACAAACCTCTTATTTACCTGGTAGCCTAACTTTCCAGTTTTCACTGACTCTGCCAGATGGTGAGCCGTGACTGAAACCCTCCGGCAGCTTGTCCAGATGAAGGCCAAAGGGATGACCCTTTCAGCCATAGCAAGAGAAGTTTATCGTTCCAAATCTGTGATTTCTAGAAAAATGCATCTTTACTACTTTACAAACTCATTCAAGTTCCCCAAGAAGGCTGGTCGTCCACGAAAGACAAATGCAAGAGTGGACAGGATAATGCAGAGAATCTCAATGGGCAATCCCATTCAACACTGCAGCTGCGATTGCTTGCCAGTTCATTGCTGAACAGAGTAAGGATCTGCCTTGTCATACAGTGTCTCGCCAATTAAGAGAATTTAACTCCAAGCCCACTCTGCAGTGACCAAACCTCTCATTAGCAGAAAGAATCAAAAGGCTAGACCAGTGGTTCTCAACTCCGGTCCTCAGGGCACACTAACAGGCCAGATTTTAAGTCTTACCTTGAGGAGATGCAGACTAGAATACTGCAATCATTGAGCAGCAAATGATATCACCTGTGATGTATTTCAGTTTTCTTGCAAACCTGGCCTGTTAGTGTGCCCTGAGGACCGGAGTTGAGAAACACTGGGCTAGACTAAGGCTGGCCATACACTATACAATTTTCTTGTTCAACTTTGCTTTAGATTTACCAAAACCATGTGATATAGGGTCAAACCTAAACACTTTCAATGTGTATGCAATCTGGCAGGCCCTTGCACTACATAGTTTAAGGTAAATCTAAAGGAAATTGAATAAGAAAATTGTATAGTGTATGGCCAGCTTTAGCTTTGCTGAAGAGCATGTTGTGTGGACAGAGGAGAACTGCTCCTACGTTCACGTTCAAGTTGAATTTATTTTGGTCCGGTGAAAACATTATGCTCATCGTCAAACTGGGGAAAGTCTGAACCCAAAGTGTGTAAAGAAGTCAGTGATGTGTCATGGTTTGGGGAATGTTTTCTGCAGCAGGAGGTGGGCCTCTTGTATAGCTACATGAATGCAAATGTTTATCAGAATCTTCTTTAACAGCATGCGGTTTCTTCCCTGCGTTCATCACCCAATCAGCCAGCAATTTTCATGCATGATAATGCCCCCCGGTCACACAGCAAAACGAGTAATGCAGTTCCTTTAAAGCTCTAAACCTTGAAATAATGGAATGAGCAGCCCAGAGTCCTGATCTAAACCCAATAGAAAACCTCTGAGAAATCCTTAGCGATAATGTTATGGCCAAGAAACCCACTACAGTCACCGAACTGTGGAAGAAGAGTGGAACAAAATCGCACCAGAGCAGTGTGAGAGACTAGTGATGTCCTTTGGCTGCAGTTGTGCTGAAGTCCTTCAAAGCAAAGGCCTGTACACTTCCTACTAATTGTCGATAGATGTAACCTTCATAAATTTTAGTTGGAATCTTTCTCTGTGCTACAGTCATTGCTGTGCTCTAATTTTTGATCATTGTGTTTTCTACAATCCTCCAAAAGTTTTTTTTTTTTTTTTTTTTTTTGAAGTTCCACTGTTTTATTAGCATGGTATAGCCACAACAAAAAATTCCATCAAATATTAAGCAATGAAGATTACATTATTTCGGAAAAAAACAAATGTTCTTAAATAGTTCTCTAATTTTGATCTCCAATGTATACACATACGTTTTAACACATATGGGGTTTCCATTAGGGGTAGGGGGGGGGGGGGGGACTGGAATTGGACTTTAAATTATGTAGATAAGAACTTTTCTTGGATTTTTTTTTAAACCATGACTCAGAAAATGTGAAATCTAGTGTGTCAGCATAATGGCCAGTCAACTACTACTTTCTGAAGGAGGTCTACATTGGCAGTGCTTGTATAACTGTTATGGCATGTTTTGCTTTGAGTTTATCAGTGCTTTTATTTCCAAAGTACTTCTACATTTTTATTTATTTTTTTTTATCTACTTTCCTCTTACCATTTGCTTCCAGCACCTCCCAAATGCTTCGGACACTCTTTGGGGAGATATCAGGAAACAGATGGCGCAGGTATTCTAGTAGTTTAGAAAAATTGATCCCATCTAAGGGAAACTTGTCTTGCTTATGGTTTCAAGGATTAATTGTGCAAAAATGTGTTTTATTTGCTTAGTTTGTGTGGACATATACATGTGTAATTTTGTATAATGTGAAAAGCCTACTGAGGGGAATTTATCAGAGCTGAAGCAGCTTTGCATGGCAACCAATCCGTGTCTAACTTTGGATGTTCAGGTATGTATTAAAAAATAATAATAGAAGCTGATTGGGTGCCATACGCAGCTTCAGCGTGCAACACTACAGATTCTGTATGCTCCAGTTTTGATAATTTTCCCTCACTGTGCAGAATAAACACGCAGAAATGGAAGGGTTTCCCATAGCTACCAGTTAGATTTTTTTTTTTTTTTGTCTGTCTCTCTCTCTCTCTCTCCCTCTCTCACTCTCTCGCTCTCTCCCCGTATATTGCACAAATCTGCTTGCATATGGATGTTAGGAAATAATAACAGGAGAGGTACAGCTAATTTTTCCTCAAAGTTCCAAGTTTAGACTTTTGTGAAACGGGTTATCAGGAGAGTACTCTTCTTTCCGTTGTATTGTAATGATTTTTCCATGCTGTTATCTTCTGTGATTATCAGCCCTTGTCTGTACCATTGGTTTTCAAGTGTAATACGTGCATGAGTAGCATAAATGTTTATTAAGGGGTGATAAACTGTATTATCAATGTTAACCATATGTATATAGTGGTGATCAACATCGTGAAGTACATGGATTATGAATGTTTAAAGGCAATATAAACCCTCCTATCTGCACCTTCATAAGATGTACATTGATCATGGAGTTTCATGGTGCAATGTGTTGTCCCATACACATGGCCTTTAGATGAGTAAACCTTCACATTCATGTGTCAGCAATTTTGTGTTCAAACATGAGACATGCCCATGGCACTGCAAAGGTTAAGACAACAAGCAAAGGGTGCACCGACCTTGTGCATTACCACTAAAAAAGTTTATTAAAATCCAAATAAGTAGCCTACATTATACTCACAAACGTAAGCTGTATACATGCATGTATGAAATGGGAACCAATCGCCTCCAGAACACTTCTCTACTGCTGGATGGCGTGATGTCGTGCACAATAACCTGGCTTATGCGTTTCGTAGGAGAACCCTCTTCCTCGGAGCCAAAATTGCCACTGACCACCATAGAGTCCCAGAATGTTATATAGCCAGTCTGCACCGCCCACATCACCCCGCCCTGCCCCACTAGGAGCAAAGGTCAGGATTGAGTGTAAACAAATTGGGGTATGTATGCCCCAGTGTGTGAATTCATGCGATATACAGCCCAACGGTTCGGCTATCGTCACTTCACATGAATACTGGCCGCAAACAACTGCGAATAGTAATAGTGGCAGTGACACAATAGTAATATTATTGTAATTATAATGACAAGAATAAAAATGATCAGAATAGATCAGTTCATAATTCTAATATTGATAATAAAATTAATTAAATGAATAGTACAAAATGGTACTATAAACCTAAAACAGGCATAATAGTAGTATAGAAGGACTTAGAATTTTCAGGATAGAAGCAATCCGTAACAATATGGATAATGGTAAAAGATACCAAAGGCTTTGCACAAGAGAAGCATATTGGATATTTACCCTGGGATCTCTCAATCCCAAGGGTCTAAATGAAGAGATCGAGTTGCACTCTGTTGTGTGATTAGGTCTTGTCCTAAAATAATGGCCTTCCCACAACAGTTTGCGCTATCTAACCTTGGTGCACAGTATGCGACTTCAGCTATGCGACTTGTGCATCGCTCAATATTCTTGTCACCCATTCTGTATCATATTGCATAATTTTAATATAGTGTTATAGGCCCAGCACTCTGCTATTAATATAGTGTTATACTATGCTATATTGTGTTATATTGTTTCATACACATTTTGGATTACGCCAATGTTTTTCGTTCCCATGTTAGATTAAGTGCCAAGTCAGTCACATATGGAAAGCAACATACACATGATATATCCTTAGGATTACATTGGGTTGTGCGATATTGTCATATTATTGGTATGTCCTCCTACATATACGCCAGTGTCGGCTTGGGTACCACTCTTGTATCCTTGGGGGATATCTATGCGTGACTCTGCGGTGACGGTATATGGTTTCCGTCTCTTCAGGTTTTAGCAGTAAGGGTAGGGTGGGCCCTTCATTGAGCTACATGGACCAATCGAGTTAGGTATACAGCCTTGGGTTATGATCGACATGGTCTCTTACTACCCCTATGTATTCCTCCACCCCTTCATCCTATATTAACTTGTCACATTGAAGTATTTTATTGGAGCATGTCATTATAAGGAATTTGCCTTGGTCATTTAATTTTTCTATCCATCCATTTATTTATTTATTCAAGTGTCCATTTGAGCATCTGTGTATTCATCCTTCATGGTGACGCTCCTCCCAGTCTGTTAGCAGGATGATGCTGGTTCCTTGTCTCCCCTCCCCTTCCTTTGTGGTGGGGGTAGGTGGAAACTGGTTCGAGTGGTCAAGGGATTCCTTTGGCCGTTGGGGACGCCAATCGTAGTATAGGCGTCTTCGGGCAGAGCCGGAAGTGACGTTCCTGTACACACGGAAGTAACTCCTAGGGCCCTGGAACGCAAGACTGCCCGCACTTCCGTGTGTACAGGCTCAGCGTGTGTTCCAGGCCTGCGATTTGCAGCTTGGGGTGCTCAGATTGACTCAATGGATATCAGGCGTCCTGCCTCTTCCTGTGTGTGGAGGGGTCTCACCTATTATTACATACGGCCCCCATGAAAGTCAAGGTTTGATTGTATGGTAACTCTTATCGTACTCTTTTGATGTGCTTACACATTGTGTATACAGTGTGATGGCACGTAGCCCTGATATTGCACATCCCAGGGTATGTACATCATCATTATTCCTTTATTGAATGTTGGATATGAGTTTGTGGCATTATGTCCATTTATTGGTATAACTAATGATTTTTTATGAATGAATTCTAACTTCTGCCTCCAATAATGATTCTTTTAGGTTTCTAGTACCATTTTGTACTATTAATTTACTTAATTTTATTATCAGTATTATTATGTATTGATCTATTATGATCATTTTTAATTTTATTTATTTATTCTTGTCATTATAATTTTTTGTATATTTATTTCTCCTACAATAATATTACTATTGTGTCACTGCCACTATTACTATTCGCAGTTGTTTGTGGCCAGTATTCATGTGAAGTGAGTAACGATAGCCAAACCGTTGGGCTGTCTATCACATGAATTCACACACTGGGGCATACATACCCCAGTTTGTTTACACTCATTCCTGACCTTTGCTCCTAGTGGGGCGGGGCAGGGTGATGTGGGCAGTGCAGACTGGCTATTCAACATTCTGGGAATCTATGGTGGGTCAGTGGCAATTTGACTCTGAGGAAGAGGGTTCTCCCTTGAAACGCGTAAGCCGTGTTATTGTGGACAGCAGTAGAGACCTGTTCTGAAAGCGATTTTTCCTATTTCCTACATGCATGTATACATCTTAAGTTTGTAAGTATAGTGTATGCTACCTATTTTGATTTTAATTAACTTTTTTAGTGATAATGCACACGGTCGGTGCACCCTTTCTTTTGTTATCTTTCAGTGTTTTGGATACCCTTGATCCTGAGGTGGCAGCAACACTGCCTTATCTGTGCTAAAAAGACCATTCAGACCACTCACCTTCCCGCATACCACTTGAGCGCTGGAGAGATACTGTTTTTGGAATTACTGCACGGGTTAATGCATGACTTCTGTCTGTATTTTTAAGAACTGATACTTCCCTCACATCCCACACTCCCTGGGTCTCGAGGTCTAGTGTTCTGCAGATTAAAGCTATATAGTAAATAAATCTGAAATCGACACAAGCAGTGCGGGAATGCACAGGTGCACAGAAGGGTAGAGATGTGTTTTATCACATGAGCACTCCCACATTTGTGATGCGATACAGGGGAAATGGCAAGCCAGAAAAGAAATTGCCTGTCCCTTTAGTGAATTGGTATAAGCAAGGTGAATGAATACATGGACATAGGGAAATCAATTAGCCATGACAATACAAACTGCAGACACAGTGGCTGTGTGGGAATGCACAGGTGTTCATGCAGTCCTGTGCAAACAGTCCTGTCCATATCAATTGGGAAGCAGCGGCTTCATCAACACAGCCACTGCTCCAAACTTCACAACCGTGTGGATGTATGTCCCTGAACTCACACGCGTTTGTGGTCATGCACCTACACCTGCACTGATCCAGTCTGTCCTTGCAACTGCTGCTTCCCAATTGACATGTGCATCCCTGAGCAGGCAGTCCTATTCATAACACCTATGCATCCCTGTGCAGGTAACCACATCCCTCCATGGGCATACGCTTTAGCATACCCCATTTAACAAGGCTTAAGTAGAAATTTAGTAGATTTAGTAGAAAGAAAGATTTTTTTTTTTTTTAGGTTATGTTGTCGTTTTGTGTGCAAATAGGGGTTTTAGTGTTTAGTTATTTTGTTTTTTTTCTTTAGTGCAAATTAGAGATTTGATAAAACATTTGCGCAACTATTGTGGAGCCTAAAAAAAAAAAATCAGTAGCACTTTTTTTTTTTTTTTTTTATATGCTACTTGCCATGTGCTTTCAGAAAATATATGGTTTAGGGGGTCTTTTACAAACTCTGAAAGCTGTGAGGGAAATATAAAAAAGCAATGGATAAATTGCAAAAATGGCCTCGCCACCGGAGTTTAAAAGTGGAGTGCAGGGCCATGAAAGGGTTAAAGGTTTTTATTTTATTTAGTTTTGATCCGATGCTTCTATTTATTAAGAGAAGTGTGGCTTTTTTTTTTAATCATACTTGCCTAGGTGAATGCAGCATCTGTCCCCCACCGGCTATAAAGCATCATATACACACACACACATCAGATTATCAGATTAATTTTTTTTTTTTTGTTGCATGCTACCCTCCTATTGAAAGTGAAGAGGTTACGTTCATACCAAAATTCTCGTACGACAGAATTCAGCTTCAGAAGTGATGTCATGTGTTGAATTGTATGTACTGTATTCTTTAGTTTCAAAGTATGTGTAGTCTTTTACGAATTTTTCTGAAGAAAACTGTACCAATTAAATGAAAATTGGACATTGTTTTCACGTATGATAAAATATATAGCCTGCAGATTAATTTTTTGTCGTCCGAAAATTTGTAATCAGCTGTCGAAAGCACCATACTAACGATCTGAAAATCATCAGATCGTTCGTTCTGATTTTCTTATCGTGTGTGTGGGCCTTTAGACTGAGAACTGAGCGATGAAAGACCGGTGACCGCTTGGTTCTCAGAGCTCTGTGAGCAGAGAGCTGGTGGCTGTCAGTCACTGCTCAAATGAGCTTTGGCTGTACTTTTTAAGGTTTTTTAATGGTTACAACTTTTGCATAGTAATGTATATCACCATGCGTGCTTGAGAGAATGCAATAATTATAGGGCCATGTTTGCCAGTTAACTCAAAACTGATGACCTGTAAGGGCCTTTAAAGCGTTGCCTATAAATAATTTTTGGGAGCTGACATTTATCACATTTTCACAGGCGCACACAATTTTAAGGTTTTGCATTTTTGCTATCAAATAACTCTGTGCAACCTCTTCTATATTTTACAAACTTATTGCATTTGTGTGCACTAAAATTAAACAAATTTAAGTTAAATTAAAGTCGTAAAAACAGTGCCGTGCTCAAACACAAAAAAAAAAAAAAAAAATCAGCAAAAACTATGTCACAAAACATCTATCCAGTGAAGAATCCAAGTGAATGCGTGGGTACTGTCCCTTTAAATGACATGGGACAATAATGTGTGCATGGTATGTGTGCAATTCAGAAGCAAAACTAATAAATATTATCTGTTCCTTTTTAAAGGAGTTGTAAAGTCAGAAGGTTTTTTTTCTATCTTAATGCATTAAGATATAAAACCACCTGTGTGCAGCAGCCCCTCTAAAGCCAATCTGAGCCCCCTCTCGATCCACCGATGTCCAAAACTATCTCAGCTGGCTGGAACTCCTCTCATCATTGACTACGACACAGCAGCGGCACCATTTGGCTCGAGCTGCTGTCAATCAGTTTGCCAATGAGGAGAGAGGGGAGGCCGAGCCGAACCACAGCTCTGTGTCTAAATGGATACACGGAGCTGTGACTCGGCTCGGGTGCCCCATATCAAGTTGCTTGCTGTGAGACCACTCAGAGGGGGAGGGGCCAGGAGATCCGAAGAGGGACTCGAGAAGAGGAGGATCTGGGCTGCTGTGTGCAAAACCAACTACACAGAGCAGGTAAGTATAACATGTTTGTTTGTTTTTTTACAATCACTTTAAATAACATGAAGCAATTAGTGTTTTATGTAAAATATAATTTAGTAACTAACATGAAACATTCGTGTGTAAGTAATATATCATTTAGTTTATATATCATGGGACCAGTCCGTGGGGGGTGGGGGGGTGAACAAAAAAGTAAATTTGAAGCTTTTAAACAAAATGTGAATGTGTCTCCATTAAACATATATGTATCTGGAGGATCCTAGTCCACTTTTGCAATTTTCCATGGTGATAACCACCACAAACACTCCACACTCATCAGAAGATGTGGCTGCCTAGAAGATGTGGCTGCCTAAAATATAGGCAGCATATAGGCATTTTTCTATTTTCCCAAGAAGGGTGAATCATAGCATCCTGTTTTGGAGCAGTCTCTTTAAGGATAGTAACCTTATCCTTGAGAAGTAAGACCAAAAATAAGCTTGGGACTGAGTGTGACACAGATGTAGGAGCATGTTGGTTAGGGGACTATTTAGCATTCTTGGTAGCCTTGTAGGGGTTGAGGTCATGGGGATGTAAATCACTGAAGAAGGTTAGGAGCTTTGCAGAGGCAGTATGGGAGACTTGGAGGCACTGCAGAAGGTTGTAGGAGGGGCACTAAGGAACACTGTTTGAGGCTCTGGAGCATTTTGGGGGGGGGGGGGGGGGGCAGGGTGGCTCTCTTGGAGGTGAGCGCGCACTGGCCAGAGGACTCTGGGGGCACGTTGGGAGCTTAGGGGATCTGCAGCTGGCTGGAGGCCGGGTGGAAGGAGAATATGGCCTGGCTGAGAACCACTAGACTAGGGACTATGGATTATGGACTTTGGGATTTATGGTGTGCATAGAGCAGTGTGTGAGGCCTCAACCAGCATACAGTAAGAAATTACTTAATAAAAAACAGATTACTAGGCCATTAAGTAGTTAATGTGTATAGCTCATCTTTGGAAACAAAGGATATAATTTAGGCTCCGTTCACACTTGTGCGACTTGGGACTGCTAAGTCGCATGACGAGTCGTACTCCATGATTTCCAGTTACCGTTCACATCTGTGCGACTTCAACATACTACTGCACTACTTTGGGCTGGTTTTAATGCATTTTGAGGTCCATAGACATAGGCATTGATTCAAGTCTAGTCAAAATAGCAGTAAAATTGTGCGACTTTTAGGTAGCATAAGTGTGAAAGGGGCCTTGGTGTCACTTTAATCATAATATTACTGCTCTTGATTTTATACACAATACATGTGAAAGGTCACTTTCTCTATCATTCATTGACTGACGCAGTCCTCTGATGTATATAAGTAGGGTAGCACCGCCCCCTACAGGAGTAGGACACTAGGCAGAAAAAAAATTCTGACTACGCCTATGGGCAGTCCCTTGGGGTATACCCTCTCTCTTACTGCATAGGATGTCAGTTTTGATCTGCCTAGTCAGGAGTGAGGACCTTGTTCCTTGCTGGGATCTTTGGTCCTGGCAGGGGTGTACTTTTTTTGTAGGTCCGGTTCCGCCAGACCTGCGGACAAGGCCCCGTCTGCCTGATGGTGCGCCCTCACTTGTGTCTGGGGTGGGGGGACGCCTTTGCTGGTTCTCGGACGTGTGGCTGGCCCGGATCCCAAACAAATGGGTCCGGGAGGTTGTGCGGTCCGGATACAAGATCGAGTTTCGATCCGTTCCTCCGGTCAGGTATTTCCCTTCCAATGTCTGCCTATCCCCGGATCGCTTGCGAGCGCTCTATGGGGCGGTGCAGGACTTGCTACAGCAAGGAGTGATAGTGTCTGTTCCGCACGCGGAACGCTTTCGTGGGTTTTATTCCAACCTGTTCACGGTTCCCAAGAAGGAGGGCAAGGTGCGGCCGATCTTGGACCTAAAGGCGCTGAATGTGTTCGTGCATTCTCAAAAGTTCAAGAAACCGTTCGCACAGTGGTGGCTTCCCTATATCAGGGGGACTTCCTGGCCTCGATGGACATCAAGGATGCCTACCTTCCCATTCCGATCTGTGCTGCTCACCAATGATTTCTCCATTTTGCAATGGGAGAAGATCACTATCAATTTGTGGCGTTACCCTTTGGTCTTGCCTCCGCTCCTCGGGTCTTCACAAAGGTGTTGGCTCCGGTCCTGGCACTGTTGCGACAGCGGGGGATATCTGTCTTGGGCTACCTGGTCGATCTGATTCTCTGTGCGGAGTCCCCCGCGTTGCTGTCGTTAAAATTGGGGGTCACCATGCGTACTCTGGAGGCGTTCGGTTTGATCGTGAACCTTGAAAAGTCATCTCTGACCCCTTCCATGGGACTGGTCTATCTGGGTCTGACCTTGGACTCCTCTGCCAGGACTCCTCTGCCAGGGTGTTTCTTCCTCTAGAAAAACTCCAAAAGATCCAGTCAGCGGTTCGTTTGTTAATGTCCAGGGACCGGCCATCCCTTCGGACCTGTATGAGAGTCCTGGGACTGATGGTGTCCTCCTTCGAGGCAGTCCCCTTTGCTCAATTCCACACGAGGGTTCTTCAAAGGGAGATCCTTCTCAAGTGGAACAAACACCCGAATTCTCTGGATTCTCGGATTCGGTTAAGCCACAGGACCAGAGAGTCCCTTGTCTGGTGGCTTCAGTCCCTGATGCTTCAGTCGGGGAAAATCCTTTCTCCCTGTATACTAGACAGTTGTCACCACGGATGCGAGTCTGTCCGTGTGGGGGGGGGGGGAGGGGAGTCCTCAATCAGGACTCGGCTCATGGAGTCTGGTCCCTGGAGGAATCTTGATTGCCGATCAATGTTCTGGAGCTGAGAGTGATCCGGCTTTGCCTGATGCACTGGACCGACCATCTGGAGGGTTGTCCTGTGCGCATTCAATCGGACAATGCCACGGCCGTGGCTTACGTCAATCTCAATCACCAAGGGGGCACCAAGAGTGTCCTTGCGGCCCTGGAAGTGATGGACATTCTACGTTGGATGGAGCGCCATGTTCCGGCTCTCTCCGCGCTCCACATTCCAGGGGTGGAAAATTGACAGGGGGATTACTTCAGCCGCTAGGCCTTGGATGCCGGAGAGTGGCCCCTGCATCAGAAGGTGTTTCAGCAGTTGTGCCTTTGCTGGGGCACTCCGGATGTGGATCTGTTGGTGTCTCAAATCAACAGGAAGGTACAGAGGTTTGTGGCCCGCTCCCGGGACCCTCTGGCAGACTCCGCAGACGCGCTGGTGGCCCCCTGGGGCCAGTACCGGCTGATGTATGCCTTTCCTCCTCTCAAGCTGCTGCCGAGACTTCTTCGCAGGATAGAGGCGGAAGGGATTCTGGTCATTCTCGTGGCTCCGGACTGGCCTTGTCACGTCTGGTACGCCAACCTGGTCAGGCTTGTCGCAGATGCCCCGTGGAGACTTCCTCTCAGGGTGGATCTGCTCTCTCAAGGGCCTATCTTCCATCCTGTTTTACAGTCGTTGGCTTTGACGGCTTGGCTGTTGAAAGCCAGGTGCTGAAGGACAGGGGTTTATCTGCCTCAGTGATTCCTACTTTGCTTAAAGCGAGGAAGGCGACTTCCAGGAAGATTTATCATCGTACCTGGAAGTCGTATATTGCGTGGTGTGAGTCCCTTGCGATCCACCCTCACTCCTATTCGGTGGCTCGGATCTTGGCCTTCCTTCAACGGGGACTTGATCCAAAGTTGGCCTTGAGTACTATCAAGGGTCAGGTCTCGGCCTTGGCTATTTTCTTCCAGAGGCCATTGGCCGCCCATTCCCTGGTGCGTAGTTTCATCCAGGGGGTTCAACACTTGGTGCCTCCGGTGCGACCTCCGCTACCACCATGGGATCTTAATTTGGTGCTGTTGGTTCTCCAGAAGCCTCCCTTTGAGAATATTCGGGAGGTCCCCCTGCTTACCTTGTCTCAGAAGGTGGCCTTCTCGGTGGCCATCACTTCTGCGCGCAGGGTGTCAGAACTGGCGGCGCTGTCCTGTCCTCCCTATCTGGTGGTTCACAGGGACAAGGTGGTACTTTGGCCGGATCTGTCCTTCCTGCCGAAGGTGGTTTCCAGTTTTCACTTAAATGAGGAAATAGTGTTACTTTCCTTATGTCCTAAGCCAAAACATCCTAAGGAATTTGCCCTGCATACCCTGGATGTTGTTCGGGCGCTCAAGGTGTATTTGGCATCTACTGAGTCTTTTCGCAAGTCTGACTCGCTCTTTGTGCTCAGGGATGGCCCCAAGAAGGGGCTGCCTGCGTCTCCGGCGACTATTTCCAGATGGATCAGACAGACAGTGGTGCAGGTTTATTCCATTAGGGGTCAGGTTCCCCCCTTCCCTGTCAGGGCACACTCTACTTGGGCGCTTAGTGCTTCGTGGGCTTTTCGCCATCAGGCATCTCTGCTTCAGGTGTGCAAGGCAGCGACTTGGTCGTCTGTTCACACCTTTACCAAATTTTGTAAGGTAGATGTGATGGCATCTGTGGATGCCTCCTTTGGCCGCAAGGTTTTACAGGCTGCGGTTTAGGGGCCTCTTGGCCTTCCTTGAGGGTATTTTTTTCTGTTTGTTTTCAGGTGGGCCTCATCTGTTTGTTCTGAGGTGTCCTGTGTTGCCTGGTTGGCCATGTTGACCTTAGGGGACTGTTTTGTCTGTGTTCTGGTTCCCACCCCTCATTTTGGGACGTCCCTACTGATATACATCAGAGGACTGCGTCTGTCAATGAACGATAGAGAAAATTGGATTTTTGACTTGCCGTAAAATCCTTTTCTCTTGGGTTCATTGACGAACGCAGTACCCGCCCCTTTTTTTTTTAAGTGGGTTGGTGTGTTTTTCTCTGACACTGCTTTGCTACAAAACTGACATCCTATGCAGTAAGAGAGGGTATACCCCCAGGGACTGCCCAAAGGGGTAGCCAGAAATGTTTTTCTGCCTAGTGTCCTACTCCTGTAGGGGGCGATATTACCCTACTGATATACATCAGAGGACTGCGTCCGTCAATGAACCTAAGAGAAAAGTATTTTATGGTAAGTCAAAAATCCAATTTCTCTTACGTCCTCCGACAGTCGCCGCCACTTCATAATCTTCACTAATGGGGTAATTGACCTTTGCTCCGCAGGAGTAGCTAGGCAACAAGATTTGTTAATATCAAAGCTTTTAGCATATCACACCCCTAGGGGGTGGTCCCCTCAGTCAATACCTCCCTGCTTCCTGCATTCTCAACTCAGTTTCTAATGCCTAGCTTAGGAGTAGCTGGCTGATCCTGTGCTGGGGCTTTCAGTCTCAGCCTTCTATCCTCTTTTTGATTTTATTTTGAGTATTTTTCTCTTTCTTTTACTTAGCTGTTCTTTTTCTCAGCATTAGTTTAGTTTCTTCGGATGAAGATGATCATGCGGAGCTGGGTCTCGGACTGGCCGCCCTGGATCCCAGGGTTCAGGGCCAGGGGCTTCCCAGCCTGCCATCGAGCGTTCAGCTCAGGTTTTCCCTGGCATATTGAACGACCCTTCCCTGTTCGCTGCAGGGATGCTGCCTGTGAGGTGGCTACCTCACCGGACGCCATTTGCGGTTTTGCACCGCAGTTCCACTGCTTCCTGGCTGCGACACTCCCTGTCCTCAGTGCAGCGGTTTGGTCGCTGGAGAAGGCTCCCCACGCCATCCGGACTGGTAAGTGCAATTCTATGTGGGGACCTGTCTGTTTTGGGTGTCAGTCTGTGACTGTGTGACCCTGCATGTCTGTGTATGTGCTGAGCTCCCTGTCAGATTCTGGTGTGGAATAGCTGCCTTTCTGTGGGCTGCGGGGGGGGGGGGGGGCTCTCCCGCTCTGCTATGTGAGAGTATGGGGCAGACTGGGCTTAGACATGCTGTGCGGCGGCCGCTACTGCGGGCCGCCATTTTTTTGCGGCAAATTCTGGTGACCGGCCCTGTGTGGTATGGCGCTGTGTTTTGGCGCCAAACGCCGCCATTTTGGCGGCGATCGATCATACAGCCACATGTCGGCGCCATTTTCTCATTGCCTAAAATGCCTCAGCCGAGCGGCCATGTTTGTGTAGCCTGCATAGGCTTTATAAGGCGGTCAGTCATTGCATCACTTCCTTTTGCTCTGGAACAGCGATCGGTGGCAGCAGCCTGTGTGGTCTCTCCAGGTTTTTACCTTTCCTTTTCCTGTATTTCCTTGCTCAGTGTCCTTATCCCTGTGGGGGTCGGTACATACAGTAGTGTGCGGTGGGCTACGCTCGCCGCGGTCTTAAAGGGGCAGTCCTCCTTTTTTCAATTATTGCTGGGGCATGGATTCTCAGGATTGCAAGTTTCCTCCCACCTTGGTGGGGGGCCAAGGGGCTGCTGCATCCCCCGAGGGGGCTGATCTGGCTGCTATTGTGGCGTACTTGGCTTCTCAGGTGCAGATGCTAATGGCTGATCGATCCGCAAAACGGCCCAGATTGTCTATTTCCTCTGATTCAGAGGGCGATGGGGCTGCTATGGCTGGAGTGCCCTTCTCAGGGTCTCGCTCATCTCTGGACCTTGGGGGGTCTGAGGGGGAGGCTGAGGTAGAAGGGGTTGATAATTCTCCCCCTGGCTCGCCTGAAGAGCTTGCACTCATGGATGAGTTGGTTGCTTCTATCAAGGAAACACTGCGTTTGCAGGATGAACCATGTCCTCCTGCTTTGATGTCCTCTTATGGGACGCAAAGGAAACGCAAAACAGCGCAGGTTTTTCCCTGCCCTGCGGAATTTCAGCGTGCTGTTGATGAGCAATGGCGCAATTTAAAGAAGCCCAGTAAGTTCAAGCTGCGTTATCCTTTTACACCCACCACTGATGAGCGTTGGTGTGTGCCGCCTCAGGTGGATCACGCGGTGGCGGTTTTGAATAAATCTACTGCGATCCCTGCTGAGGATACCCCGGTGTTCCGGGACCCTACGGACAGGAGATTGGAGTCTCTTGCCCGTCATGCTTATACGGTTGCTGGTTCTAGGCTGAAGCCTATTTTTGCTTCCATTTTGGCGGCCCAGGCTATTGCGGATTGGGCGCAGGTGCTCAGGCGCACCCTGGTGGCTGACTCTGCTCCACCGACGACATTGGCTATGGTGGATCAAATTCATCAGGGTGTCATGTATTTGTGCGATGCGGACTTTGGATTTAGTCCCTTTTTGGATGCACGCCTCTCGAGTGTGGCGGTATTGAACCGTCGCCTGATATGGCTGAAATGTTGGTCGGTTGATCAATCATCTCGCAAGACTTTAGCTAATTTGCCCTACTCGGGATCTCGCCTTTTTGGCGAGTCTTTGGATACTCTGATAAAGGGAATTTCCGGGGGTAAGAGCACTCTCTTACCCCAAACTCACAAGAATAAGTTTGTTCGCGGTAAGAAGAATACCTCGTTTAGGCCCTCTCAGGGGTCCTTTCGTGCCTTTCGGTCGCAATATAAGGGCAAGCCCTTCAAGGGCCAAGGCTCCCAGAAGAAGCCGTGGGCAGGTAAGCAGAAGTCCGGCCAGTCCGGATCCGCTGCCCATGCCAATTCGGCCTGAAGGGGCGCCCTCACCCGGTTCTGGGGTGGGGGGACGTTTGCTCGGTTTACTTCAACCCTGGCTGGCCCGCATTCGGGACAGGTTGGTTCAGGAAATCGTTCGATCTGGATACAAGATCGAGTTTCTCTCTCGGCCGGCGAGCAGATTTTTTCCCTCAAATCTTCAGCTGTCTCCGGAGCGCTTGCAGGATCTGCACCTGGCGGTGCGGGACCTGCAGGCCCAGGGAGTGGTGGTTCCGGTGCCTCATCGGGACAGATTTCGGGGGTTCTATTCCAATCTGTTCACTGTGCCCAGAAAGGAGGGCAAGGTACGTCCGATTTTGGACTTAAAAGCTCTGAACCGCTTTGTGCGGGTTCGCAAGTTCCGCATGGAATCCCTGTGCTCGGTGGTGGCTGCCCTGGTTCCGGGGGAATTCATGGCCTCCCATCGACTTGAAGGATGCGTACCTTCACATCCCCATTTTCGAGGGTCACCAGAGGTACCTTCGATTCGCCATTGCGGAGGATCATTACCAATTTGTGGCGTTACCCTTTGGTCTCGCTTTGGCTCCGCGGGTTTTCACCAAGGTGCTTGCGCCGGTCCTGGCTTTACTGAGAGCCCAGGGCATCTCTGTCTTGGGGTATCTGGACGATATCTTGATTCGGTCTGCGACCAGTCAGGGCCTGGTGAACGACCTGTCCATCACGATGCAGACTCTGCAGGAGTTCGGTTGGACGATAAATTTTCCGAAGTCGACGCGGTGTTCGACTTTCCTACCTGGGGATGATCCTGGACTCTGTTCAAGCGAAGGTCTTCCTGCCGGAAGACAAGCTCCGGACACTTCAGGACGAAGTCGGGGACAATCAGTGCTCGTCCCTCCGGACGGGTATGAGGTGTCTGGGATTGATGGTCTCGGATTTCGAGGCGATTCCCTTCGCCCAGTTTCACACACGGGATCTTCAGGCGGAGATCCTGGCCAAGTGGGACGGGCGTCCGCAATCTCTGGATCTGCGGATTTCGTTGAGCCGCCTCACCGAAGGGGTCTTTTGTGGTGGCTCCAGTCCCCGGCGGTGTCGGGGGGCAAGTCCTTTCCTCCTTTGTCATGGACGGTGATCACCACGGATGCCAGCCTATCGGGCTGGGGTGGTGTTCTGGGCGTTCTGTCCGCCCAGGGAACTTGGTCGGAGGAGGAATCCTCCCTTCCGATCAACATTCCGGAATTGCCTACATCAACCATCAAGGAGTGCCCGAGCGGCTCGGGAAGTAGCCGACATTCTGTCTTGGGCCGAGACGCACGTCCCGGCGATATCTGCAGTTCACATTCCGGGGGTGGAAAACTGGCAGGCGGATTATCTGAGTCGCCAGACCCTGGACCAGGGGGAATGGTCCCTTCACCCGGATGTCTTTCAGATGTTGTGCGCGAAGTGGGGCTCCCCAGATGTGGACCTGTTCGCGTCTCGTCTAAACAACAAGGTGGAAAGGTTCGTGGCAAGGACGCGCAATCCTCGGGCAGACGCCTCAGACGCGTTAGTGGCGCCCTGGCATCAGTATCGTCTGATGTATGCCTTTCCACCGATTCAGCTGCTATCCAGGCTCCTTCGCAGGTTGGCCTCGGAACCGCACACAGTGATTCTGGTGGCGCCAGACTGGCCTCGCCGGTCTTGGTACGCAGACCTCGTGAATCTGGCGGTCGACGCTCCGTGGCGTCTGCCTCTTCGAGAAGATCTTCTGTCTCAAGGACCGATATTCCATCCTGCTTTACAGTCGATGGCTTTAACGGCTTGGCTGTTGAAAGCCAGGTCCTGAAGGATAGGGGTCTCTCCCCTGCGGTCATTCCCACTTTGATCAAGGCTAGAAAAGCCTCTTCGGGGAAGATTTACTACCGTACTTGGAAGGCGTATTTTGCCTGGTGTGAGTCCAGGGGGTATTCCCCTCGCTCATACTCGGTATCGAGAGTGTTGGCTTTCCTTCAAACGGGCGTGGACCAGCGTTTGGCGTTGGCCACGATTAAGGGTCAGATTTCTGCGCTGGCCGTTCTTTCAACGCCCTGTGGCGTCTAATTCTTTGGTTAGCACCTTTTGTTCAAGGGGTGCGACACTTGGCCCCTCCTCGGAGGGACCCTTTACCTCCATGGGACTTGAACCTTGTTCTGTCCGTGTTGCAGCATGCTCCCTTTGAAAAGATCAGGGAGATCTCGTTGTCTCTGTTGTCCAAGAAGGTTGCTTTTTTGGTGGAGATCACTTCGGCTCGCAGGGTGTCTGAGCTGGCGGCCCTGTCCTGCAGCTCTCCCTACTTGGTGATTCACTTGGATAAGGTGGTCTTACGACCTAACCCTTCTTTTCTTCCGAAGAGGATCTCGGAATTTCACCTCAATGAGGACATTGTCTTGCCTTCGCTTTGCGCGAAGCCTAAGCATCCAAAGGAGGTGGCTTTGCATTCCTTGGATGTTGTTCGGGCGATCAGAGTTTACCTGTCATTGACGAAATCCTTTCGCAAGTCGGATTCTCTATTTGTTCTTCCAGAGGGTCCTCGGAAGGGCATGGCGGCGTCGGCTGGAGGTGAGACTACATTCTTTGGATGATGTTCGGGCGATAAGGGTTTACCTTAAATCGACTGAGTCCTTTCGAAAGACGGACTCCTTGTTTGTTCTTCCAGAGGGTCCTCGGAAGGGCATGGCGGCATCGGCCTCTACCATCGCCAAATGGATCAGACAGACGATTGTGCAAGCCTATGCTTTGAAGGGGAAGGTTCCTCCTTTCCCTGTGAAGGCGCACTCTACTAGGTCTCTGAGTACGTCTTGGGCCTATCGTCATCAGGCTTCTGTGGCCCAGGTGTGTAAGGCGGCGACTTGGTCGTCCGTTCACATCTTCTCAAAATTTTACAAGGTGGATGTTCAGGCATCGGCAGATGCTTCCTTTGGCCGTAAAGTTCTTAGTGCGGCAGTGCCTTAGGGTCCCTTGTTTGGGTCCTTGGCTGTTGGGGTGTTTTTCCCTTAGGTTACTTGTTCTTCCTGGGATGTTGCTCCTGTTGAGCACGTTTTTCCTGTTGCCCAGTTGGTTCTCTTACTTTGGTAAGGTTCTTTTTTCTGATGTGGGTACTGCGTTGCTTTAGGCGCGGCTGCGTTTTTTCCCACCCCTCATGTCTACACTGCTCTGGGACGTCCCCATTAGTGAAATTCCTTTCTCTGAGTTCTCCGATAGTCGCCCCCCCCCCCCCCCTCTTTTGGGGTTTGTTTATGTACTCTACTGCTATGCTACTGAAACTGAGTTGAGAATGCAGGAAGCAGGGAGGTATTGACTGAGGGGACCACCCCCTAGGGGTGTGATATGCTAAAAGCTTTGATATTAACAAATCTTGTTGCTAGCTACTCCTGTGGAGCAAAGGTCAATTACCCCATTAGTGAAGATTATGAAGTGGCGGCGACTGTCGGAGGACTCAGAAAAAAGGAATTTTACAAAAATTCAGTTTTTTTTATAATATCTGGAGTTATGCTGCTGTCTGACTGTTTTCAAAGACGCAGCCTGCCAGATAAGTGATTTTTCAGGATATCTGTGACTGTGAGATGGTTTCCCACAACTGATGAACAAACTCCTTGCACGCATCCACTCTACAGAAGTGTGCGTGTGTGCTGGAGAGGATGTGTTTGTCACTGTGTTTCTTCAGGGATTCATTCATTGAAGTCCTATTTCTGGCTGAGAGAGAATAATGCATAATATGCTCTCCATAGACACAATTAGATTAACATTGCCTAGGCTGAGGTTGACAGAGTTCATGTCTCAATGCGTGCGCTGCTTTCCAACTCCGACACACTGTCACGGAGGTAAAATACAACAGTTCATCCCCAAGGAGGTGGGAGTTCCTCCATCAGCACGAGATGAGAACAAGATGTAAGCATAGAACATGTACACTATCACTATGACAGCACTATGCTTTCTCTGTGCATGAGATGGATAACTTTGTTATGTGTACAAGCTGAAAGAAAAGCTCTGTGGGATGTGAAAAAAATAGGAACTGTGAGTTCATATATAATCATTTTTTTGTGACACTTGGAATCCTAGCTGTTCACTTGTGTGTCAAGTATTTAAAGCACAATCTAAAAAAATGAAGTTTAACGCATACAATGTATGTTCAGAATAAACTTGAACAGATGTGTGCAATTCAGTAAATACTGCAATTTTTTTTTTTTTAAACTGATCTATTACTCAGCACAAGTTTACTTTCCTGCCTGTGTGTACAGGGTCCATTAAAACAATGGGCTGCATTTAGAGCATATAAAAAGCTTACATTTCTAAAAACATTGCGCTTTTAGGCGTTTTTGTGCAAGAGGCCTCATTGCGGAACTTTTACCCACAACATCTTGCTAAAAATAATGTTCTTTGGCAAGGAACATTCATTCCACATTAATATTTATGCTACCAAAATTAGTGTGCGCTGTATATTGCACACACTAGCACTAAAACACAAGACGGAAGGGTTTTTTTTTCAGCCCTGAAGCGCTGAACTTAAAGCAGAACTTTACTCCTAACAACTTGATAAAAAAAATATTCTTTAGCAAAGAACATATCCAGTTTAATAATTTTGCTACCAAAATTAGTGTGTCCTGTAAATTACCTTCAGCATTGCTCCTGTTTCTTCTTGCCGGAGGCTCCCATTTTGCAGAAGCCCAGAGCCCATGAACAGCAGTAAATCATAAAGCGGAACTAAACCCATCAATTTAAGCTTTTTAAAAAACAGTTTCTATCCTGGAATGCCGGGAATACTAACTCACATTTGCTGTCAAAGCATCAAATGGCTGGTGTCATAACTGATCACTTATGCAGCACCATGGCAGTTGCAGATCAAACTGAAGCTGCTTCCTTGGCTATAAAGGATAGCAGGGTTTAATTCTGTTTTCAACAGATCGGCCTCTACAAGTTCAACAATGCCTAAAAATAGAGAGCAACTGCTGTATATGCAGAGCAGTAAAGACACTTATTTTTAATATTTTACATAACTATACCTACAAAAGGGGCCAACCTGAAGTCCTCTTACAGGACTTAATTTTCTTTTCCGCTTTCTAGAACTGGGATTTGTTGATAAATATACTTGTATACTATATATATTCTTTTTATGTTCCTTACAAAAGTTGAATAAGGTAATCCTTTCTATTGCATGCGTTTATTTATTACAGTATTTATATAGCGCCAACAGTTTACACCAGGGGTAGGGAACCTATGGCTCGCGAGCCAGACGTGGCTCTTTGATGGCTGCATCTGGCTCGCAGACAAATCTTTAATAAAGGGGGGCGTGTCCGGACGTGAGCCGCGCTGGACGTGTAGTCCCAGAGCTCCGCCACGTCTACCACTCAATCAAGTGCTACCCGCGTAGCTGTGCCTGGTGCCAAAAAGATTTCTGGACCCATCGACGGTACACTTTGTAGGCTACCCACCACTTCCCTCAGTTTGTCTCTGGGTGACCGGATTGCCGCGCTATGGACCCCGCGGCCTACTCTCTGAGCCAAAAAGGTTCCCGACCCCTGGTTTAAGCAGTGCTTTACATCTACATAACACATTTTACATCAGTCTCTGCCCTCAAGGAGGGTCCTGGTTAGGATTCAAACTGAGATCCCCGTTACTGCAAGGCTAACTAGTTTATAAAACAAAACTTTGCTAAAAACCTTGTATTCTCACTTGCCAGCCACTTTAATGCAGATGACATTACAAAATAATAATTTAAGCTGCACACATGCCTTTTAAAGTGGAGTTCCACCCTGGGAAAGTTTTTTTTTTTTTAAATAAAAATACCCCCGGGACAGTCAGGGCTAGTGCATTCCACAATGGCTAGCCTCTGATCTGTCCCGTGTTGCACTTACCTTTTTAGAAGAAATACTTACCTTGAAAATGTATTGTCCAGCGCTGCCATCTCAGGTGTGGGCAGCTTGAATCCAGCGTGATCCTCTTCTGTGTCCTCTTCCGTCTTCTTCGGTCCCACGATGCACTGCACCGGCCCCGCCGTCACTTCCGGTGCCGCAGCGTCATCTCTGCACAGCTTCTGGGCATTTGAGAAGCTGTTTAGCAAGGTATGACGACGCCTGCACCGGAACTGACGTCGGGGCCGGTGCAGGCACATTGATTCCTGGGAGCGATGGCGTTTAGCTCCCAGGAATCATTGCAAGCCAGGAAGTGACGAATCGCCGTGGCCGCCAAGGGGAGGAAGAGGAAGTAAGGTAAGTATATTTTCTTCTAAACAAGGTAAGTAAAAAAAAAATAAAAAATTGCGATTATCCATTTGTTTTTCAGGTGACCCGGAGCAAGAAAATGGAGGTGAGTATAATTTTAGGGTGGAACTCCGCTGAGCATTAAAATAGACCCTGACATACCGGTTAATGCATTTCCCTTCTCTTGGAAAATACATTGGGCAGAAAATAAACGTGTGTTTTGGTGTAACTGAGTGAGTAGTAGTCTTTACGTGTGTGTGTGTGTGTGTGTGTGTGTGTGTGTGTGTGTGTGTATTAGTGATCAACCGATATAGTTTTTTTTAATGCCGATACCGATATTTTGGTCATCGGATATCGATATCTGCCGATATTTTCGGACATCTAAAAAAATGTTTTATTTTTCTAAAGGTACTCCTTGTGGAGGGATCTGGGGGGTCTAAAAGACCCCAAACCCCTCCTCGGCACCGAAAAGCATTCAAAACATCTAGTTTGGCTGTTTTGAACGCTGTCAGTTTTTTTTAATTCGGTGCTGAGTACCCGGAAGTGATATGACATCACTTCCGGTTTTTTTACATGGAGACCCGGGTCTTCTCTTCGGCGATGGAGGTAGGATGCCCGGGTCTCCCGGTGGGACGGGAGACCCGAGTGAGCCGCGGGAGGGTGGGGACGTCCCCTCCCGCTCCTTGTAATGACAGCTCAGCAGCTTCTCAGCTGCATCGGTTTTCATTACAAGTCAGCCGACCGTCGGCTATGAACACCGGTACCGGGGTGATGTCTCTAGCTGCAGGCATCACCCCGGTACATGCACTTTCCCTAATTATCGGTAACCTCAGGGGCCAATTCCGATATATCGGGGAAAGTGCATATCGGCCCCCGACAATCGGTTGATCCCTAATAAATAAATATATATGTGTGTGTGTATGTATGTATGTATGTATGTATGTGTGTGTGTATATATATATATATATATATATATATATATATATATATATATATATATATTCTGCAAGAAAATACATATACAGCTGTAAGAAAAAGTATGTGAATCCTTTGGAATGATATGGATTTCTGCACAAATTGGTCATAAAATGTTATCTGATCATCATCTAAGTCACAACAATAGACAATCAGTTTTTTTAAACTAATAACAAACAAAGAATGAAATGTTGCCATGTTTTTATTGAACACACCATGTAAACATTCACAGTGCAGGTGGAAGAAGTATGTGAACCCCCAGACTAATGACCTCTCCAAGAGCTTATTGGAGTGAGATGTCAGCCAACTGGAGTCCAATCAATGAGATGAGATTGGAGGTGTTGGTTACAGCTGCCCTACCCTATAAAAAACACACCAGTTCTGGGTTTGCTTTTCACAAGAAGTATTGCCTGATGTGAATGATGCCTCGCACAAAAGAACTCTCAGAAGACCTACGTTTAAGAATTGTTGACTTGCATAAAGCTGGAAAGGGTTATAAAAGTATCTCCAAAAGCCTTGCTGTTCATCAGTCCACGGTAAGACAAATTATCTATGAATGGAGAAAGTTCAGCACTGCTGCTACTCTCCCTAGGAGTGGCCGTCCTGTAAAGATGACTGCAAGAGCACGCTGCAGACTGCTCAATGAGGTGAAGAAGAATCCTAGAGTATCAGCTAAAGACTTAGAAAAGTCACTGGCAAATGCTAACATCCCTGTTAGCGAATCTACAATACGTAAAACACTAAACAAGAATGGATTTCATGGGAGGATACCACAGAGGAAGCCACTGCTGTCCAAACAAAACATTGCTGCACGTTTACAGTTTGCACAAGAGCACCTGGATGTTCCACAACAGTACTGGCAAAATATTCTGTGGACAGATGAAACCAAAGTTGAGTTGTTTGGAAGAAACACACCACACTATGTATGGCGATAAAGAGGCACAGCACACCAACATCAAAACCTCATCCCAACTGTGAAGTATGGTGGTGGGGGCATCATGGTTTGGGGCTGCTTTGCTGTGTCAGGGCCTGGACGGATTGCTATCATCGAAGGAAAAATGAATTCCCAAGTTTATCAAGACATTTTGCAGGAGAACTTAAGGCCATCTGTCTACCAGCTGAAGCTCAACAGAAGATGGGTGTTGCAATAGGACAATGACCCAAAGCATAGAAGTAAATCAACAACAGAATGGCGTAAACGGAAGAAAATGCGCCTTCTGAAGTGGCCCAGTCAGAGTCCTGACCTCAACCCGATTGAGATGCTGTGGCATGACCTCAAGAAAGCGATTCACACCAGACATCCCAAGAATATTCCTGAACGGAAACAGTTCTGTAAAGAGGAATGGTCAAGAATTACTCCTGACCGTTGTGCACGTCTGATCTGCAACTACAGGAAACGTTTGGTTGAAGTTTTTTCTGCCAAAGGAGCTTCAACCAGTTATTAAATCCAAGGGTTCACTTTTTCCACCTGCACTGTGAATGTTTACATGGTGTGTTCAATAAAAACATGGCAACATTTCATTCTTTGTGTGTTATTTAGTTTAAGGAGACTGTGATTGTCTATTGTTGTGACTTAGATGATGATCAGATCACATTTTATGACCAATTTGTGCAGAAATCCATATCACTCTAAAGGGTTCACATACTTTTTCTTGCAGCTGTGTGTGTATACACACACACACACACACACACACGTTTTAGAGACTGTGGGTGGACTTTCAGTACACACAGGACTATTGGCATTGTTATGGCATAAGTAATTCATAATTTAAATGTTAAATAGTATTGCTTATTAAAGTGTCACTAAACCAACATAATAAAAAAAAAAAAAAAAAAAAAAAAACTATTAATAAATGCTGCATTTGATGCTGTTCATATTAACTATGAGATGTCCACACCATGTTGTTTCCACAAAATAATAAAAGATTTGATTTCAAATATATACAGTATTTGTATGACAATTTAAAACTTTCTTGATATTTTACTTTTACTCTGTATTTCAAAGGCTGTTTTCTTTTATTGAACATGTGACCAGCAGCAGAGGACTAGAAGCTCCTCCTGCAAATGTTTCTCTGCAGGCAGGCTGGGAAAGAGCTGGGTATTGTGACAGCTGTATATTGGTTAGAAAACTAGGTACTTGGATGTGGTGTTTTTTTTCATTTTCAATAGTTTTTATTGAGAATTTTGACATAAACATCAGAACAATGACAGCTCGTATCTTTTAGGGGCAAAGCCCATACTGCGACAAACTGTAACAGACCCCGAGGCAAACCTTAAACCAACAGTATTTACCCCGGATGTGGTGGTTTTTTTTTTGGTTTTTTTTTTGCTTTTTGTTGTTTTTTTGTTTTATGTTAATGACTGTGCCATCATCCACATACAGAAAGAGAAGGGACAATGTAAATAAGCAGTGTGTATGTGTTTAGTATTACTTTAAAGGGTAACTCCACTTTCATGGGGAAAAAAATAGCAAATAAAGAAAAAAATAATATAGCATATACAACTGCGACACAAGTCCTATTGTAATTGAATGTTATTAAAAATTACCTTTCCTTTTCAAACTGCAGCCTCTGTAATTTTCTGAAAATGCAATATGGCTACCTGGAGGGGTTTTGTACACAGAATGTGTACTGAATGCCCCCCAGAAACATTTCCTGCTTATATGATTGGCTCACTGATTTTCCCAGAAGATGTCAGGTTTCAGGCATCCCCTGCAACAAAAATATCATTTTTGGTGAGATGCTCCCAGTAGGAACATGTCTAAAGGGATGCAGACCCAGCAGATTTCCTCATTAGTGCTCTGCAGCTGCACAGCTGATTGATAATTATGAAACCACTCCCACCACTGACCCACTTAGCACAGAGGAGCAAACTGTGATTTCCTCAGAATAACAAAAGGTAGGAATCTGCAACAAAGGTTGTTATAACCGTTGCAATGTACATATAGCACCTAGAGGGGAATGTTTCTCAACAAGAGTGGAGTTACACTTTAAGACCCTGTTTACATCTCGCAATTTGGGATTGTGGGCAGAATCACAGCGAATCTAGGTTTATGTTTCTTGATGAGGAAATAGTCCTGCGTGGCCACTAATGAAAACAGATTTAAACTGTTGGTCACCATTTGCAAATTGATACTTGTCATTTGGAAAATACAAGAGTTGCCATTGTTGGCTTTATTCTAAAAATATTAGTTGCCTAGCCCTTTCTGGATTTAATACTTTTGAATCCCATGAAGTAAGCATGCTGTAAATGGGTGCCAGAAATATGTCAGAATTCCTTATCTATACTTCTTAGTCAACAGCTCAAAGCCAGAGCATGACAGCCAGGGAACAAATGTTCTCAAAGGGAGAGTCAGCAATGGCAACCTACATTATTCTCTTGACATGAGGCCTGCTCTTTTTAACATAGGTTTGACCTACAGAATGACTCTGTTCACTACATACCATTCGATAGAAACCTTTCATATGATCAACATATAGGCTGCTTTTGCTGACCACCTCCTGAAAATGCTAGTTCTCTGGTTTCATTATTTAATGGGTCACTGACTTGGAACTAGTATGTAATGAAGGAAGATGGAGCTGATGATCTCCCTACTTGTTCCAGGCCAAATCATAAAGTCATCGAATGAACAGGACAACCAGGAAGCTTTGTATTTTCAGGAGGAGACATCAGCAATAGCATGTACAGATTAATGTTGTATTCAGTTTCAGCATCACCTTCTCTCTGATTTCATTGATGCCTTACCCACACTTTGAAACTTTAGACTCTTAACAAATGATGAACAATGCCTAACAGTACAGCTGCTCGAGATCTGTCATCAGCCTTCCAGGGCACTCATTTGTTTATGAATACACAGTCTAAAAACCCTTTGTGGGCATTTGTGGTGTCTACATTACAGCAAATTATTGCATCCCAGCAGCAGACCACTTTAGAAATGCCTTAATAAACATTTTCTTTGACTTTCCGTGATTCCAGAGCATACAGTGTGACTCAGCGTATGACCTTATTTACCACAGGTCCCCTAAGGACACTGGCTAGACTCGAGCTGGTGCTATGATTTGTTTTAGGAAAGCTACAGTATCTCACAAAAGTGAGTACAACCCTCGAATTTTTGTAAATATTTTATTATATCTTTTCGTGTGACAACACTAAAGAAATTACACTGTGCTACAATGTAAAGTACTGAGTGTACAGCTTGTATAACAGTCTTAAATTGCTGTCCCTTCAAAATAACTCAACACACAGCCATTAGTGTCTAAACCGCAGGCAACAAAAGTGAGTACACCCCTAAGTTAGAATATCCAAATTAGGCCCAATTAGTCATTTTCCCTCCCCGGTGTCATGTGACTCAATGTTGCAAGGTCTCAGGTGTGAATGGGGAGCAGGTGTGTTGCATTTGGTGTTATTGCTTTTACTCTCTCATACTGGTCACTGGAAGTTCAACATGGCACCTTTATAGCAAAGAACTCTCTGAAAAAAAGAATTGTTGCTCTTGATAAAAATGGGTTAGGCTATAAGAAGATTGCCAAGACCCTGAAACTGAGCTGCAGCACGTTGGCCAAGACCGGAGAGGTTTAACTGAACAGGTTCCACTTAGAACAGGCCTTGCCATAGTCAACCAAAGAAGTGGAGTACATATGCTCAGCATCATATCCAGGGGTTGTCTTTGGGAAATAGACCTATGAGTGTTGCTAGAATTTCTGCAGAGGTTGAAGGGGTGGGGAGTCAGCCTGTCAGTGCTCAGCCCATACGCCGCACACTGCATCAAATTGGTCTGCATGGCTGTCATCCCAGAAGGAAGCCTCTTCTAAAGATGATGCACAAGAAAGCCTGCAAACAGTTTGCTGAATACAAGCAGACTAAGGACATGGATTACTGGAACCATGCCCTATGGTCTGATGAGACCAAGATAAAATTATTTGTTTCAGATGGTTTCAAGCAAGTGTGGCGACAACCAGGTGAGGAGTACAAAGACAAGTGTGTATTGCCTACAGTCAAGCATGGTGGTGGGAGTGTCATGGTCTGGGGCTGGATGAGTGCTGCCCGCACTGGGGAGCTACAGTTCATTGAGGGAATCATGAATGCCAAAATGTACTGTGACATACTGAAGCAGAGCATGATCTCCACCCTTCAGACACTGGGCAGCAGGGCAGTATTCCAACATAACAAGCCCAAACACTCCTCCAAGACGACCACTGCCTTGCTAAAGAAGCTGAGGGTAAAGGTAATGGACTGTCAAAAAAGACAGACGAGAAGGGGGGAGAGTAAGAAAAAGGATGAATATAAAGAGAGGAGAAGAAAGAGGGCTCTGAGGAAACTGACATGATTGGCCAGTGAAACACGTCAGCATACACATCAATGGGAAAGGCTGCGGGGAGCTTGTGTGGTTTCACCCAACGCCACAGGTGATATCAGGAGAACCTTTAATGCTCCAATAGTGTAAGAGGCTGCGAGAGACCCCCTCCCAAGAAATCAAATAATAACAAACATGCTGCTCAGATATAAAGACACTGGTGACGAGGACAGTGGTGAGTGTGACTACTTGAGATTTTCACTCACACATTATTCTACTAACAGCGACCACCAAGCAGGTCTCGTATATTGGAAGAGAACGATACAGTTTACCAGTACTTTCTCAAATGGATAGTCATGTGAACTAATCTTATCTTGCTGGATTGGATTTCAGATTTCAGCCTCCACTATACCTGATATCCCGCTGCCATGCTTGCCTATCCCCACATTGGAGCCACTTATCCACACTTGGGTGGACCTCCAGCTACTATTGCTACTGCACATTGGCCTCATATATATATATATATATATATATATATATATATATATATATATATATATATATATATATATATATATATATATATATATATTCTCATATTCGAGGGTGGATGTGTTGTGTTGGATGAGCGGTCATATGGATTGGTAAAGAATGCGCAGCTGTCTTATTCCCCTATTGTTTTTAGACACTGACAATGTTGTAATTTTATTTGGTGGTAAAGGTTTTTGTGATTATTGGTCACTTTTTTGTATTACTGTTCAGACTTCAAATAAACAAACCTGAATTAATACCCGAGTGTCCATATACGAACCACTTGTGTGTCTTTTTTTCTCTGCGGTTTTTCTTTTTCCTTTTCTTCCTCAACCCTTTCTTTTTCCCCCCTCTTTTTCTTCTCTTCTCTCCTTATTCATCCTTCTTCTTTTTCTTACTCTCCCCCCTCCTCACCTGTCTTTTTTTACTTCTATGTGAGGTCTTGGGACTGCAACAACCAAGCTACTGAAAAATTGGTGAAAGGGTATATAGGTTGGAGACTTGCCTATATGGGCAATTAATTAATCTAGGATGAACCGGTGTGGTAATTGTGTGTAAAGCGGATGGACTGGCCAAGCATGTCTCCAGACCTAAACCCTATTGAACATCTGTAGGGCATCCTCAAAAGGAAGATGGGAGGAGCGCAAGGTCTCTAATATCCACCAGCTCCGTGATGTCATCATGGAGGAGTGGAAGAGGACTCCAGTGGCAGCCTGTGAAGCTCTGGTGAACTCCATGCCCAAGAGGGTTAAGGCAGTGCTGGAAAATAATGGTGGCCAGACTAATCATTGACACTTTGGACCCAATTTAGACATGTTCGCGTAGGGGTGTACTCACTTTTGTTGCCAGAGTTTTAGACATAAATGGCTGTGTGTTGAGTTATTTTGAGGGGACAGCAAATTTACACTGTTATACAAGCTGTACACTCACTACCTTACATTGTAGCAAAGTGTCATTTCTTCAGTGTTGTCACTTGAAAAGATATAATATATTTACAAAAATGTGAGGGATGTACTCCATTTTGTGAGATACTGTATGTGTGAAGAGCTTCGAGAACTGAGCACAATGTGTAAGCAGATATACTTTCAAGCCCTTTAAATAAGCATCTTAACCCCTTGTTGACCGCCCACCGTAGTATTATTGTGGCAGGATGGCTCGGCTGCGCAAAATCACGTAGTACTATGTGATTTCATGCACGAGGTGTCCGCGGGTGCCGCCGGAGCCGCACTCCCGCTGTGTTTAGCCGCCTTTTCTGTGTTTAGCCGCCTTCCTCCCGCGATCGTCGGATAAACTGACAGAAGACCCATCTGCTTATGTAAACAATGCATGCGAGTCTTCTGTGAGACAGGCAGGGAGAGATCTGGAGTTTCAGCTAAGCTGAAACTTCAATCTCTCTGTGCCTGTCACAGAACCATTCCCATACACAGTTAGTAAGCACAGTTAGCATACATTAAACCCTTTGATCACCCCCAGTGTTAACCCCTTCCCTTAGCACTGATTACTGTGTTAATGTCACTGGTCTCCAAAAAGTGTCAAAATGTCAGGGGCCCGATCTGTCCGCCGCAATGTCGCAGTGCCGCTAAAAAACTCTGAACGCCGCCATTACTAATAAAAACAAAAAAATAAATAATTCCAAAAATCTATCCTGTAGTTTGTAAACGCTATAACTTTTGCGCAAACCAATTAAAATACGCTTTTTGGGATTTTATTTACCAAAAATATGTAGCAGAATACAAATTGGCCTAAACTAATAAAAAAAAAATTAGATTTTTTTTAAATTTTTTTTTATTGGGAATGTTTTATAGCAGAAAGTAAAAAATATGGCGTTTTTTTTCATAATTGTCACTCTTTTTTTTTGTTTATAGCACACAATCTAATACCGCACAGGTGATTAAATACCACCAAAAGAAAGCTCTATTTGTGGGGGAAAAAAAGTCCATCAATTTTATTTGGGTACAGCGTTGCACGACCGCGCAATTTTTTGTTAAAGTAACACAGTGCCGAATCGCAAAAAAATGGCCTGGTCATTAAGGGGGTAAAACCTTCCAGAGCTGAAGTGGTTAAGGCCATTCCGTGCTAATTTCAGACTCTCACAGAAACTGTTTTTATACGTTTTTTTTTTTTTTTTTAATAAATGCTCCCCTCAAACACTGTGACTGCCAAATCCTCTTCTCTGTTTATTTGGTATCATAGCCATCCACTAAAATGTCTTTTAGGTCATCATGGCAAATTTTGCCTGTCCTCTTTTAATGCCATGTTGTAGAATGTAATTATGTGCTGCCTTTTTTCCTTTTATACAGGGTCTTCAAGCAGCCGCTATCCAAACCAGGTGACCCCCAAGAAGAATGGACCCAAGAATGGGCAGTTTAAAGCTAGAGATGATGAATGTTTTGGAGAAGAGTTGGATGAAATTCCAGACACAGATTTTGATTTTGAGGGGAACCTTGCTCTTTTTGATAAAGCAGCTGTATTTGAGGAGATAGACACCCATGAAAGGCGAGGAGGTGGAGGAGGAGCTAGGTCACGAGGTACACCTAGTGAAAGACCCCCAAATTACAGACATGATGAGAACATACTAGAGGCTGAGCCAATTGTATATAGAAGGATTGTTGTACCACATCCTGGTGGAATGGAATACTGTACAGGTAAGCGAACTGAATACTAGTATATGTATACTAGTCTCCTTCAGCATTGAATGCTTTAAACTGAGTTTCTGCAACATAAAATATATTCTGTATCAATAATTGTCAAGTTACAAGGTGTATTGGCTTTGAAATTGGCAAGGGGCAGCTTGTAGAATTGTTATATGTAAAAATGTCAGACACTACAGACTTAAAAGTTAAGTTCACCTTTTGCAAAAATGTATGCACATATTTCTGAAGAAATAGAAAAATGTGCATTTATTATTTTTTTTTCAACAGGAAAGCATTGCACCCATGGTTAGTAGATCATTCTAGTGTCCTCACAGTTCATTGAGAACTACAAGCCATCTGCTGTTAATGAATGACCTGAATGTGTGGGCGAAGCATCACACTGTTTTTGCCACTTCAGCTCCCCAAGGTTTTACCCCCCTTCCTGACCAGGCCATTTTTTGCGATACACACTTTGTTGCTTTAACTCACAATTGCGTGGTTTTGCGATGCTGTACCCAAATTAATTGATTTATTTTTTTCCACACAAATATAGATTTCTTCTGGTGGCATTTGATCACCTGTGGTTTTTTATTTTTTGCGCTATAAACCAAAGAACCACAATTTTGAAAAAAAAAAAAAGCATATTTTACTTTCTGCTATAGTTTTCAGGCGATTTGTTTTCTGGCTTTTTTCAGGCTGTGACGGCGGCGGGTATCAGACCCCTGGCCTTCTCATCCAACTCGTGACCAAGGACCAGGCAATCTCACACCCTACCATCACTTGCGTAACAATGCCACTCTCAGCTGCGCCCGGCACAAAGATTTTTCCAGCTTGCGGAACCACAATCTAGATGCCAGCAGACTGAGAGCGATTGTCTCCGGGCTAATTAAACAATTAACCCTTTCTCTGCCACCACCGCTACGTTTGAGCCCAGCGGACGCTCGTAATTTTAGAAATACCAATTATGACTTAAGAATAATCATCCGTAACACGTTCTGTCACTGCAGACAGGAATGCCCGGAGGATTTATCCTAAACAGTAGCACTCTTCAGGGGACAGGTTCTTTTGGTCAGCATGCGTTTTAAGAGCTTATAAACAAAATTAACACTTTTCAAAATAAGGTTTAATTATAAAAAGGTTAAAATTGGTGCAAATAAAAATATTTACAGAAAAATGGGTTACAAAGAAACAGAGACACAATTCAGCAATTTAGAAGAATAGATAAAGAATTAGAAATGAAATACTTGCATTCAAAAGTCCTGGTATTATCTTAGTTTCAGAAGCTGAACATGTGTGATCGGTCCTTCCTTAAGCGATGTTACGGCTTGATGTTAAAATTGAGAACTGCCAGCTCTATCAGCTTCTCTCCTTTTCTCTGACCCCCAGGGGGGTGTCACCAGAAGTACTTGACCAATAAACACTGGGGCCATGGGCGGCCTCGGAAGCTTAGCAAAATGCTAAGATGCCTCCTGCTTAAGACAGATTACTAACAGAATTCATATCTCGAAATATGTAATGGTTACATTCTTGAAACTGATATTTTATTGTACGGCAGTGAATTTCACATCTATGGACACCAAACACAGGTTATCTCGTAATAACTTCTGACCCGTAAGGCATCTTACTGCTAGCTTGTCTTCCCTATGGGCGAATGTGATCATGTTTGATCTTAATTCGATCGGTATTTTATGTGGCATTCAAATATATACTTTTTGTCAATGTGTCATGTTCAGGTAAAAAGTTATGAATTTGTGTGTAACTGTGTCCAAATAACGGAGCTCTTGAATGCTCTGTTATACGACCCATTAGCCATATGGCTTTGTTCAGATTACGACATAGCTTCTGGCCAGGAAGAGACATATCGGCTAGGAGGTCTATCTGCTGCTTAGATAAGAGTTGTTTGAAGCCTTGCATACTAATGCAAAAGGGACCCAGGGGGTAATTAGTTTGAGGAGAGAGGGGGGGCGGGAAGGAAAATAGCTCTGTGTACACATCGGCTTTCTACAGCTTTAAACGAAATGGTCGCCTGTGTCACTGGACAACATGGACGCCCGTGATAACAAAATGGGGTCCCAGCGCATGACACCATTACAGAGGCTTTTTTTTTTGGATGTTTGGAGGCAGGCATTGACAGCGAACAAAAACGCTTATCTGCCAAAAAAAAAAAAGGCTCATGTACTTTTTTTGAGCTTCAGGCGTTTTGCTTCAGATGACAAGATGCTCAGATGTGCTCAGGGGCCATTGAAATGAATAGGATTTTGCTTGTTGGGCATTTTGAAACTTCAGAGATGAGAGTTTTATGAGCTGAAATACGCTCAGGTGTGAACAGGGCCTTACAAAGTTGTTCTCTGGTCACTCACAACTGTCAAATAAAAAATAATTAAAAAAAAAAAAAAAAAAAAGAGCCTCAACATTAACCGGTTGCCGACCGCCGCACGACTATATACTGCGGCGGTCAGCCCCGGCCAGGCAGAGTGACGTATCGGTACGTCACTCGCCTGTCACTGACTTGCGAGCCTATCGCGGGCGGGCGCGCGCCCGCCGATGCGCGCGCCGGCCGCGGCTCGTTCACAGACAAGTCAGTGCGTGTGACCGGCGGACTTGATGTCCGCCAGTCACACTGCGATCGCTCCTGTGAAGGGAGAAAGACAGAGCAGCTTGTGTAAACAAGCTGCCTGTCAGTTCTCCCTGTGTAAAAGTGAAGATCTGTCCGTTCTATGTAGAACGGTTGATCTTTGCTTTTACACCAATAGGAATGTCCCTACACAGTTAGAATCACGCCCCTAGGACACACTTAACCCCTCCCTGTCCAATAAAGTTAACCCCTTCCCTGCCGGTGTCATTTTTGCAGTAACAGTGCATATGTATAGCACTGATTACTGCAGTAATGTCACTGGTACCCCCAAAAGTGTCAAAAATGTCAGTCAAGGGTCCGATCTGTCCGCCGCAATGTCGCAGTACCGAAAAAAAAATCGCAGATCGCCACCATTACGCGTTAAAAAAAAAAAAACACCAAAAATGACAAAAATCTTTCCCTTTGTTAGTAAACGCGATAACTTTTGCGCAAACCAATCAAAATACGCTTTTTGCGATTTTTTTTTTTTTTTTACCAAACATAGGTAGCATAAAACAAATTGGCCGAAAAATGTTAAATTTTGATTTTTACTTTTTTTTTTGGGGAATTTCATATAAAAAAATGTGAAAAATATTGTTATTTTTGCAAAATTTACGCTCTTTTTTTGTTTATAGCGCGTGATCAAAAAATCGCACAGGTGATCAAATACCACCAAAAGAAAGCTCTGTTTGTGGGAAAAAAAGGACGTCAAATTCGTTTAGGTACAGCGTCGCACGACCGCGCAATTGTCCGTTAAAGTCACGCAGTAAAAAATCGCAAAAAAAACCCTGGTCCTTTAGCAGCCAAATCCTCCGGGGCTTAAGTGGTTAAGGCTGCTAGATAACTATAAAAACAATGTTTTACAATGTATAGTTTTGTTATTTTTAGCTCAAATGAATGAACATCCGTCTATAAAGGAGGGCAGTTTAACCTCTTAAAGATTTAGCCTTTTCCTGACACTTGTTGCTTACAAGTTAAAATCTGTATTTGTAGAAAATTACTTAGATCCCCCAAACATTATATATATATATATATATATATATATATACACAGTGGGTACGGAAAGTATTCAGACCCCCTTAAATTTTTCACTCTTTGTTATATTGCAGCCATTTGCTAAAATCATTTAAGTTCATTCTTCTTCCTCATGAATGTACACATAGCACCCCATACTGACAGAAAAACACAGAATTGTTGACATTGTTGCAGATTTATTAAAAAAGAAAAACTGAAATATCACATGGTCCTAAGTATTCAGACCCTTTGCTGTGACACTCATATATTTAACTCAGGTGCTTTCCATTTCTTCTGATCATCCTTGAGATGGTTCTACACCTTCATTTGAGTCCAGCTGTGTTTGATTATACTGATTGGACTTGATTAGGAAAGCCACACACCTGTCTATATAAGACCTTCCAGATCACAATGCATGTCAGAGCAAATGAGAATCATGAGGTCAAAGGAACTGCCTGAAGAGCTCAGAGACAGAATTGTGGCAAGGCACAGATCTGGCCAAGGTTACAAAAAGATTTCTGCTGCACTTAAGGTTCCTAAGAGCACGGTGGCCTCCATAATCCTCAAATGGAAGATGTTTGGGACGACCAGAACCCTTCCTAGAGCTGGCCGTCCGGCCAAACTGAGCTATTGGGGGAGAAGAGCCTTGGTGAGAGAGGTAAAGAATAACCCAAAGATCACTGTGGCTGAGCTCCAGAGATGCAGTCAGGAGATGGGAGAAAGTTGTAGAAAGTCAACCATCACTGCAGCCCTCCACCAGTCGGGGCTTTATGGCAGAGTGGCCCGACGGAAGCCTCTCCTCAGTGTAAGACACATGAAAGCCCGCATGGAGTTTGCTAAAAAAACACCTGAAGGACTCCAAGATGTTGAGAAATAAGATTCTCTGGTCTGATGAGACCAAAATAGAACTTTTTGGCCTTAATTCTAAGCGGTATGTGTGGAGAAAACCAGGCACTTCTCATCACCTGTCCAATACAGTCCCAACAGTGAAGCATGGTGGTGGCAGCATCATGCTGTGGGGGTGTTTTTCAGCTGCAGGGACAGGACGACTGGTTGCAATCGAGGGAAAGATGAATGCGGCCAAGTACAGGGATATCCTGGACAAAAACCTTCTCCAGAGTGCTCTGGACCTCAGACTGGGCCGAAGGTTTACCATCCAACAAGACAATGACCCTAAGCACACAGCTAAAATAACGAAGGAGTGGCTTCACAACAACTCCGTGACTGTTCTTGAATGGCCCAGACAGAGCCCTGACTTAAACCCAATTGAGCATCTCTGGAGAGACCTAAAAATGGCTGTCCACCAACGTTTACCATCCAACCTGACAGAACTGGAGAGGATCTGCAAGGAGGAATGGCAGAGGATCCCCAAATCCAGGTGTGAAAGACTTGTTGCATCTTTCCCAAAAAGACTCCTGGCTGTATTAGATCAAAAGGGGGCGTCTACTAAATACTGAGCAAAGGGTCTGAATACTTAGGACCATGTGATATTTCAGTTTTTCTTTTTTAATAAATCTGCAACAATGTCAACAATTCTGTGTTTTTCTGTCAGTATGGGGTGCTATGTGTACATTCTTGAGGAAGAAGAATGAACGTAAATGATTTTAGCAAATGGCTGCAATATAACAAAGAGTGAAAAATGTAAGGGGGTCTGAATACTTTCCGTACCCACTGTATATACATACATACATATACATATATATATATATATATATATATATATATATTTATTTTTAACAGAGACCCTAAAGAATAAAATGACAATAGTTGCAATCTTTTATGTCGCACTGTGTTTGCGCTAAAGTCTTTCAAAAGCATTTTTTTTTAAGAAAAAAATACTTTTAATGAATTTTAAAAAATCTATAGTAAAGATAGCCCAATTCTTTTAAATATAAAATATCTTTTAATCTTAAAATCTTAAATCTTAAAATCTTTTAATATAAAAGATGCTGTAGCGCCTTGAATTGTGAGAGAATCGTGATCTTTACTCCAAGCCAAAAAATCGTGATTCTCATTTTATCCAGAATCATGCAGCTCTAATGTCCGATGTTGCCAAAGATGAACGTATCCTTTTAACCACTTAAGCCCCGAAGGATTTGGCTGCTCCAAGACCAGGGCCTATTTTGCGATTCGGCACTGCGTGACTTTAAAGGACAAATGCGTGTTCCTGCGACGCTGTACCCAAATGAAATTGACATCCTTTTTTACCCACAAAAGGGCTTTCTTTTGGTGGTATTTGATCACCTGTGCAATTTTTATTTTTTGCGCTATAAACAAAAAAAGAGCGTCAATTTTGAAAAAATAACTTTTTCACTTTTTTTTTTTTATGAAATTCCCCCCCCAAAAAATGTAAAAATCAAAATTTTTTAACATCGTAGGCCAATTTGTTTTCTGCTACATATTTTTGGTAAAAAAAATCGCAATAAGCGTATTTTGATTGGTTTGCGCAAAAGTTATCGCTTTTACTAAGGGAAAGATTTATATCATTTTTATTGTTTGTTTTTTTTTTTAACTAGTAATGGCGGCGATCTGCGATTTTTTGCGGGACTGCGACATTGCAGCGGACAGATCGGACCCCTGACTAACATTTTTGGGGGTACCAGTGACATTACTACAGTAATCAGTGCTGTTACTGTAAAAATGACACTGGCAGGGAAGGGGTTAACTTTATTAGAGATCCAGGGGTTAAGTGTGTCCCTAGGGGCGTGCTTCTAACTGTCAAGCGGGCGTGGCTTTTGATGTAACCACAGAGACATACGATCCTACATAGCAGGATCGTATAGTCTCTGCAGTTACACCAGGGAAAATGACAGGTGGCTTTGTTTACATCGGCCGCCTGCCTTTCTCCCTCTCCAGCGGGAGATCGCCGGTGACCGGCGGACATCGGAGCTGCCGGTCACTTGCGCAGGGATGGCCGTGAACGTGCGGGGGCTGGAGTGCGCCTCAGGCGGCGCGTGCTCGCCCCCTACAAGGCTCCTGGGCGAGCGACGTAGTACTACCCTGCTTTGCCCAGGAGGGGCTGACTGCCGCAGTAAATGTACTTGCGGTTGGCAAGTGGTTAAGAGCAGAAATTGTTGAAGTCTGGGAACCTGCTACAGGTGTAGGTAAAGACTAGACCTGTTGCAGGAAACGGTAAAAAGGCAAGAGTGACCAGCGCTATGGAAGTGTGTGAATAACGTGTATTAAACAGGTGTAAGCTGCCAGCAACAAAACCCCGTGGGGTTAAATTAAGTGAAAAGTGCAAAAGAGTTGCCCCGGCACTACCTCGAAGTGACAAATTGTCACCTTAAACTATATGTGCCATAAAGTGAATAATTACAAAGACAGTTGGTAAATTAAAATAGTGCACATATAAATAAATAAATAATTTTCCACTTGTGAGCGGAAACTTACTTGTGCTGAGTATAAAAACCAATGTGAGAAGGTGCTCTTGTGCAAAAGTCAAATTAATAAATAAATAAGTGCTAGTGAGAAATAGTGATGAAATTTTATTCCAAATATAAATAAATACAGTGCAGAAAAAATTAATTCGGTGTAGAAAAATTAATTGTGCCACTGGTAATTGATGAACCAGTGTAAAATTATTATTTAAGAGAATTCTTGAAAAGTGCCAGCAAAACAAGTGAAAAAAAATTCCCACTGTGTAGAAAAAAATGTTGCATTAACTAGTGCGGCCACTAGATGTCGCAACCGATATACAACCTGTTTTGGTAGTTTTCACTTGAATGAGGTAGGCACAATTGTAGAGGTTCCTTCTCTTCGGCGAGCAGGCACACGCCAATCGATATCATAGAATGCAAGAGAAAGGGAACCCCATTTGAGCAGTAAATAAATGCTAATAGAATAGCGAGCAAAGATACACTCACGGTGTAGGCGGTTAGTGATCAGTTCGGTCTCCCGGGAAGCTTCCGCGTTCCACGGTCAGATGCTTGAGAGCCGGAAGTGACGTTATGACGCAATGGACCCGCCCTACGCGTTTCATCAGAGGACGTCTGCTGGAGCGGCTGCGTGTGCCTGCTCCCCGAAGAGAAGGAACCTCTACAATTGTGCCTACCTCATTCAAGTGAAAACTACCAAAACAGGTTGTATATTGGTTGCGACATCTAGTGGCCGCACTAGTTAACCGGTTGCCGACCGCCGCACGACTATATACTGCGGCGGTCAGCCCCGGCCAGGCAGAGTGACGTATCGGTACGTCACTCGCCTGTCACTGACTTGCGAGCCTATAGCGAGCGGGCGCGCGCCCGCCGAGGCGCGCGCCCGCCGCGGCTCGTTCACAGGCAAGTCAGTGCGTGTGACCGGCGGACTCGATGTCCGCCGGCCACACTACGATCGCTCCTGTGAAGGGAGAAAGACAGAGCAGCTTGTGTAAACAAGCTGCCTGTCAGTTCTCCCTGTGTAAAAGTAAAGATCTGACCGTTCTACTATGTAGAACGGTTGATCTTTGCTTTTACACCAATAGCAATGTCCCTACACAGTAGAAAGCACGCCCCTAGGACACACTTAACCCCTCCCTTCCCAATAAAGTTAACCCCTTCCCTGCCAGTGTCATTTTTGCAGTAACAGTGCATATGTATAGCACTGATTACTGCAGTAATGTCACTGGTAACCCCAAAAGTGTCAAAAATGTCAGTCAAGGGTCCGATCTGTCCGCCGCAATGTCGCAGTACCGAAAAAAAAATCGCAGATCGCCGCCATTACGCGTTAAAAAAAAAAACACCAAAAATGACAAAAATCTTTCTCTTTGTTAGTAAACGCGATAACTTTTGCGCAAACCAATCAAAATACGCTTTTTGCGATTTTTTTTACCAAACATAGGTAGCATAAAACAAATTGGCCGAAAAATGTTAAAAAATTTTGATTTTTACTTTTTTTTTTGGGGAATTTCATATAAAAAAATGTGAAAAATATTGTTATTTTTGCAAAATTTACGCTCTTTTTTTGTTTATAGCGCGTGATCAAAAAATCGCACAGGTGATCAAATACCACCAAAAGAAAGCTCTGTTTGTGGGAAAAAAAGGACGCCAAATTCGTTTAGGTACAGCGTCGCACGACCGCGCAATTGTCCGTTAAAGTCACGCAGTAAAAAATCGCAAAAAAACCCCTGGTCCTTTAGCAGCCAAATCCTCCGGGGCTTAAGTGGTTAATGCAACATTTTTTTCTACACAGTGGGAATTTCTTTTTTCACTTGTTTTGCTGGCACTTTTCAAGAATTCTCTTTAAATAATAATTTTACACTGGTTCATCAATTTCCAGTGGCACAATTAATTTTTCTACACCGAATTAATACATTTTTTCTGCACTGTATTTATTTATATTTGGAATAAAATTTCATCACTATTTCTCACTAGCGCTTGCTTATTTATTTATTTATTCATTTGACTTTTGCACAAGAGCACCTTCTCACGTTGGTTTTTATACTCAGCACAAGTAAGTTTCCGCTCACAAGTGGAAAATTATTTATTTATTTATATGTGCACTATTTTAATTTACCAACTGTCTTTGTAATTATTCACTTTATGGCACATATAGTTTAAGGTGACAATTTGTCACTTAGAGGTAGCAACTCTTTTGCACTTTTCACTCATGTTGCAGGAATACTTAAGATTTGCTTGAGTATCCCATATCATTTAGATGTGAATACTGGGGGGTTAATTTACTAAACGAGTGGAGAGTGCAAAGTCTGTGCATGGTAGCCAGTTGGCTTCTAAGTTTAGCTTGTTCAATTAAGCTTTGTCAAAAAAAAGAAAAGACTGGAAGCTGATTGGTTTCTATGCAGAGCTGCACCAGATTTTTCACTCTCCAGTTTTAGTAAGGAAACCCCTGTTTGTTGGTGGTCTAAATTGCCCAAAAGCAGATTAATTCATGTGTTTTGACTTGTCAAGGACCCATTCAGAATGAATCGGCTGCCTTAGCACAATGTGCATTAGTGTATAGAAAAAATGCATGTTTATGTCCAATGTGAATAGTCGGGTCATCAGGCTGGGCATGCTGTGTGGCAGGATTGTGTAGATCTAAGGACCACACAACAAAAAAAAAAAAAAAATCTTTGGAGGGTTAGACAGCTCCTATATATGTAGTTGTGTTTGAAAGTGATTGTAAAGGCAGAAGTTTTTTTTATCTTATTGCATTCTATTCATTAGGATAAAAAACCTTCAGTGTGCAGCAGCCCCCCTGAGCCCATCTCGATCCAGCGATGTTGCATGAGACAATCGGCTATCCAGGACTCTCCCTCTTGATTGTCTGAGACACAGCAGCGGGCACCGTTGGCTCCCACTTAGACATATGCCGGTTTTCAGTAATTCGATATATCGCGGTATTGCATAGCCACGGTATTGTTATTGTGGCATTTTTAAAATACCGAGTTTCTCTGCTCCTGGGTCTGACTTGTGAATTGATACATTTCAGTGAGCTGGATGACTCATTCACTCACACAGCTAACGCCTATCAGCAAAGTCTCCCAGTAACGATAAACAAAAATGATTACATTGTATCTTTTCCTTCCCTCTGCCAGGGAGAAAGGAAGTTTAACCTCTTAAAGACTGGACCTTTTTCTGACACTTGTTGCTTGCAAGTTAAAATCAGTTTTTTTTTTGCTAGAAAAGTACTTAGAACCCCCAAACATTTTATATATTTTTTTAGCAGAGACCCTACAGAAAAAAATGGCGATTGTTGTAATATTTTATGTCACACTGTATTTGCGCAGCAGTCTTTCAAACGCAATTAATAGACTTTAATGAATAAAAAAAAAAAAAACATAACAGTAAAGTTATCCCAATTGTTTTTTTTTGTTACACAGAGAATCGTGAGAGAATCGTGATCTTTATTCCAAGCTAAAAAATCATGATTCTCATTTTGGCCAGAATCGTGCAGCTATAATATATATACATATATATATATACATATATATATATATATATATATATATATATATATGAGACACACACACTCACGCATAGCAGCCCACATTACATTATTATATAGCCATCAAGCAGTGTCTGGCCTACCTGTTGATGACTGGTCCTGGCGCTCTGATCCGATGGCCTGGTCTTTAAAGGGGCAAATCAAGATAAAAACACCAATTAATGACTTTACTATTGCTTTAGGCCTGGTTCACATGTATGCGGGTTGGGGGCCCACATTTGCACAGGCATAGCAGCCCATTGATGTGAATGGGCTTGAGCTGCTATGCCTGCGTTTTCATCTGAAAAAAGGTGCATGCAGAATTTAAAAAAATGCAGTGGCCATGAAATCCATCCTTCTTTTGCACCATGCGACTTACCTGCCGTTGCTGCACACGCAAACTGTTTTTAAATGCCGTGCCCACGTATACAAAAAATGCAGAAAGCTTGCCAGAGCAGGAACTGCAGGTTAGTCGCATGGTGCAAAAGCAGGATGGATTTCAAGGCCACTGAATTTTAAAAAAATGCTGCATGCGCCTTTTTTCTGCGGAAAATGAGGGCATAGCAGCCCGTTCAAATCAATGGGCTGCTATGCCTGTGCAAATGTGGGCCGCCAACCCGCATACATGTGAACCGCCAACCCACATACATGTGAACCACCAACCCGCATACATGTGAACCAGGCCTAAAGCAATAGTAAAGTAATTTATAAACAACACCTCCTTCAGGTTTAACCACTTCTTGACCACAAGGATTTGCCCTCTTAATGACCAGGCCATCGGATCGGAGCCGAGCGCCAGGACCAGTTATCACCAGTGAACCAGGCCAGACACTGCTTGATGACCTATTTTAGGCCTGGTTCACAGAGTCTGTACTGACTGACTATATAATAATGTGCATAAGTGAACCAAAGCCCCTAAATTCAGCAATTAAATTGAAGTGAGGTGGAAATTTAATAATTTAAATTTAATAATAGAATACCGTGATAATACCGTATACCGTGGCAAAACCTTAATCAATTAATCGCAGCATGAAAATCTGATACCGTCACAAGCCTACTCCCACTGCTGTCAAGCCAGTGAGCCAATGCAGAAAGAGAGGGGACGGGGCTGAGCCACAGCTCTGTGTCAAAATGGACACACAGTCCATTTAGACACGAGGCAGCAGCTCGGCTTTGGTGCCCCCATAGCAAGCTGTTTGCTGTGGGGCCACTCAGCAGGAGGGAGGGGCCAGGAGCATTTGCGAGGCACCCAAATAAGGGGAGAATCGGGGCTGCTCTATACAAAAACACTGCACAAAGCCGGTAAGTATAACCTATTTGAGACTTTAGTATCCCTTTTAGGATGTTTGCCTTTTAGACTTTTGCCACACTGGATGCTTACTGTTGTGTTTTTTTTTTCACCTCTGCTTACAGGTAATTTATTAGCTGGCAAATACATTTAAAATAATGCCAGTAAAACTAACAACTGATGTTTGTGCTGCTAGCAAACTACTGTACCTCCAAAACTTTAAAGCTGACAACCACCAAAGCCTTTACATTGACCTTTAACCACTTCTGGACCAGAAAGTTTTACCCCCTATTTACCAGGCCATTCTTTTTTTTTTTTTTTTTTTTTGATACGGCACTGCCGTAAAAAAAAAAAAAAATAAAAATCCAATTTTTTTCATCAGTTTAGGCCAATATGTATTGTGCTACATATTTTTGGTAAAAAAAATCCCATTAAGTGTATATTGATTGATTGGTTTGCGCAAACGTTATGGCGTCTACAAAAGATGCAATATTTTTATGGAATTTTTAAGAACATTTTTTTACTAGTAATGGCAATGATCAGTGATTTTTTTTTTTTTTTATAGCGGGATTGTGGCAAACAAATCAGACATCTAACTGAGACTTTGACACTTTTTGGGGACCAGTGACACTAATGCAGGGATCAGTGCTAAAAAAAACATGTACTGCATTAATGACACGGGCATGGAATGGGTTAACATCAGGGGGTGATCAAAGTGTTAAATGTGCACCTAGGGGGTGCTTACTAACTGTGGGAGGGTTGCACTGATTGGGGGAAGACATATTAGGGTTCCTGCTTAGCAGGAACTCAAGATCTCCATCTTGTCCCCTATGCAGAACAGCGTTCTGCCTTGTTTACATAGGCAGATCGAACTTCTGCCTCTCCCAGGGATGATTGCCGGTGGCTGGCAGGCATAGGGTCCGCCCGACCCACTGATTGACATCCCCGCTAGCCAATCACGGCATGATCGCTGGGGTTTCAGGTGGTATTGGTTTAGGAGTTTCAACCAAAGGTGGTATGTGCAGGCCTCTTTAGTATTTTTTTTTTTTATATAATTCTATATTATACACCATTTTGCTTTATATTTAAACCTTTGTTGCTTTACATTAAAGACTCCTTTATTTCTAACAAGAAAAATATGAAACCCCAACACTGGAAGCCTTAAAGGATAAGTTCACCTTTCATAACATGTTACACTTATATTCAGGGTGTAACATGTTATGAACAGACCAGCCCCCACACTTCCCTGATCCCAGCTGTGACAGCTAGCGGGGTTTTCCATCCCTGCTAGCTGTCCTAATTTAAAAAAAAACGAGGACGAGCGGGACTCCCCTCTGCCCATGTCATTGAGTGACAGGGCTCTGAGCATGGAAAACTATAAGGTGCGGCAGGCTTTACGGCTACCACAGCACTCCCACAGTTTATTCATGCTTCCTCTCAGATTGTATCTGCTTACCCATACGGGATATACAGGCAAGCAGATACACTGGCACATGTGCTGGAGACCTGCATGTCACCAGTGATCTGCTGATTGCTGGTGCAATGCTTTTCAGGCTCCAAAATAAATAAATAAATGCTCATTTTTTTTTTACCTGTAAACTTTATATGCATTTTATTATTTTTTTTACAAAAAGTGAGCTTCTCCTTTAAGCAGGCTGCTGGACATATCTTCTTTTGGTCCCCTGCCAATCTGCTGTCTAATGAACTGCAAATACAGCTCACAGCCTGCTGCATTGCTTTGGACTGCTTGGCTTTATACAGGTGCATCACAAAAAAATTAGAATATCGACAAAAAATTCAATTTAAAAAGTATATATCTTATATGGATACGTTACACACAGAGTAAAATATTTCAAGCATTTTTTTTTAATTTTGATGATTAAGGCTTACAGCTAGGGAAAACCCAAAATTCAGTATCTCAGAAAATTAGAATATTACATAAGACCAGTAAAAAAATAAAATACAGAAATGTTGGCTTACTGAAAAATAAGTCTATTTATGGTATGGTACACACTATTCCAATACTTGGTCGAGGCTCCTTTTGCATGAGTTACTGCATTAATGCGGTGTGGAATGGAGGCAGGGGCGTAACTACTGGGGTTGCAATTGCAACCGGGCCCCATGCTCCAGGGGGCCTGTGCGGCTCCCCTGTACACCTGGATAGGAGGGGCGGTGGGGGGCAGCATGTAGAGAAATCACTGTCCCCCTTTCTCTTCCTGTAGCTGCACGAGGAAAATAGAGGAGATTGGTTTCTCTGTATGCTGCCCCCGCCACTTCTCCTATCCAGTTCACTTGTGTTCTGCTGTCTCTGGGCCCCTGTGTGCTCCCCTGGTCACCCCAGGGGAAGATCCCCAGGCTTGAAGGGAAGGGCCCCGGCCAGGGGTCCGGGGGGCCCTTCATGGTTTCTTGCACCGGGGCCCTAAAGGTTCTAGTTACGCCTCTGAATGGAGGTGATCAGCCTGTGGCACTGCTGACGTGTTTTGGAAGCCCAGGTTGCTTTGATAGGTGCCTTCAGCTCCTCTGCGTTGTTGGGTCTGGTGTTGGTCATCTTTCTCTTGACAATACCCCACAGATTCAGGTCAGGCGAGTTTGCTGGCAATCAAGTACAATGATACTATGAGCATTAAACCAGGTATTGGTACTTTTGGCAGTGTGGGCGGTGCCAAGTCCTGCTGGAAAATGAAAACAACATCTCCATAAAGCTGGTCAGCAGAGGGAAGCATGAAGTGCTCTAGAATTTCCTGGTAGAGGTCTGCCCTTACTTGGACTTGATAAAACACAATGGACTAAAACCAGCAGATGACATGGCTCCCCAAATCATCACTGACTGGAAAATATTGCATTTTATTGGAAATCAAGGTCCCAGAGTCTGGAGGAAGGGTGGAGAGGCACAGAATCCAAGTTGCATGAGGTCCAGTGTGAAGTCTCCACAGTCGGAGATGATTTGGGGAGCCATGTCACTTGCTGGTGTTGGTCTACTTTTTAGATTGAATTACTGAAATAAATTAACTTTTTGTTAATATTCTAATTTTTTGCGATGCACCTGCAGATTTGTTTTAGCTTTTGGAGAATGACTGAGGTAAATAGGTTTGTAGGGCTATAGCCTTACTGCTCCAGTAAAGGAATAACTTCAGGCATTACTGTAACCTTGGCGCTTCACTGCTCTGAAACATCTGATTGGTGGTATTCAGTTGAATCCCATTAATTCAGCCTAAATGCAGCAGATGAAGGCTTTTCCAGTGTTTTTCAAATTTTATAAGAAAATGTAGCATTCTTCCAAGTTATGTTGAACATTGCCAGAATTATAACAACATTTTAGAGTTTTAGCATTATAATGTTAAGTTTGTATTGTGCACGCCACAAATCCTACATGTCATAGCTTTGTTCCATAGTGTTTATCTTTGGCTCTGTCAATTAACCTGTTCTTTTTCTTGGCAAGATTCCTGTCCACACTGCCAAATCATTGTGCTGAAGGAGTTTGTGTTTTAACATGCTCTGTGTTGTACTAAGCATGAGATTTGTGAGATGGAATTGTCTATTAATAAAAAAAAAAAAGATTTTCAATTGAAGAAGAGTGTCCCAAGCAGAAAATAGGTTACTGGTGTGTTGTGTATATTACAAGTGACCCTTGCCCCTTCCCACAGCGTAAATGATTGCTTTGCATGTGTGTTGCGTGTTAAGAACAGTACTCTATCGATATCTGCCTGGCTTCACTAGCAGCTGTAAAATCTCATAGTAAAACTTTGCAAACAGCACCCCTCCCTCCTCCACTCTAGGCCTCTTTAATTGCTTGGCTTCCTGAGCAGCCAACCACCCCCCTCAGCTTCCTATCAAAAGCATGCTCCATTTTGGCTGGGGTTCAGCCTGCTCGGAGAACCCCCCTCCCTTCCAGTTTGCTTTAATTTGATTTATTTTTGTGCTTGCTTTTAGCTTCCAATTGCTCCCCACCATCCTATCTTCTTTCCCCTAGTGGTCTATACTCTGTTTACTGCCAGTGCAAAGTTTACATAACATCCCATATTACTAAAGGAGTGGTATTACGAGCATTGCCTTGCGTGTGTGAAGCAGGAGGCGTTTCTTCTTTAACTGCACACATGTCACCCAGTAATTAAAAGTCTAAACATTAGCTGTAGTTTCTCCCTCATTGCGTGACAGGACTTTCTCCTTCACCGTCTCCTTCCTCATTAGATTGTGTGCTAAGAGCTGGCTCATCTCCCAAGAAGCAAAAGAGTTAATCGCCTAGCCTGCCAGTTCCTGGAAGTTGCCTTCGTGGTATAGAGAGAGCGTGCCAGTGGAATAGTGCTATGTGGCACGCAAGGTGTGAGGACAGGAACACAGAAATTTGTTATTAAATTTAATTGCGTAGTATTTGTTAATATGAATAATGCTTAAGAGGCATTAAGATATTTCCTAATTAAAGTAGTTCATGAAATGAACGCCAGGTAAGGAATGTGTCTAAAATAAAACTGGGAAAGCTATGACAAGTATATTATCCATATTTAAAGCGGAACTTTACCAATAACAATTAAAGGGATTGTAAAGTCTTTTTTTATTTTTTTGTTTAAATAACAAACCTGTTATTTACCTCCTTTCTGCAGTTGGTTTTGCACAGAGTGGCCCGGATTCCCCTCTTCTCGGGTTCCTCTTCTGTGCTTCTAGCCCCCCCCCCCCCATCTGGTTGAGTGCCCCCACAGCAAGCAGCTTGCTGTGGAGGCATCCGAGTCGAGTCACAGATTCCTGTGTCCATTCAGACCCACCCCACCACTTCTCTCTCCTAATTGGCTGACTGACTTTGACAGCAGCGGGAGCCAATCGCGTCACACTGCTGTTTTAGCCAATGAGGAGGAGAGTCCCGGGCAGCTGAGAAACTCCTGCAACATCGCTGGATGAAGATGGGCTCAGGTAAGTATTAGGGGGGCTGAGGAGGGTTGCTGCACACAGTTTTTTTTTCTCCTAATGCATAGAATGTTTAATGTTCTTTTAAAGTGGTAGTAAACCCAAAAGCAAACATTTTATCATATTGCAGCTTACCAATTCTTAATTGTGATGGCTGCATTCATTTTCTTTTATAGGCTTTCTTTCTTCTATTTTCATCTGGTGATCCAGACAGAACATCTGTTGTTTTTCAAAAGCACAAGCTCGCCAGCAGAATGTATCAGTTCACATTGATGAGACAAACAATTTAACACAGGCAGGAGTGTATTAACTGATCAGCTTTTATTTATGTAAAAATGTTATCCCAAAAGGAAAAAAACGGTTTGCTCCAACTGATAACGTTTGAGCTGGAGCTTAGTTTGTTACTGTATTTAATTTTACTAATACATTTAACACTCCCCTCCCCCCCCAGACTGACCATGCTACTGTCTGCTGTGCCTCCTGTTCTCATTTATACAGAGTAGTGTCTCACTAATACAGGAGTTGTGTTACTGCCCTGATCAGCAGGTTAACACAGAGGGAACAAAGCCAAAGAAAATAACTGATGCAGCCACTACATCTAATGATTGGTAAGCTGCAATATTTTGTTATTAGGTTTAATACTTCTTCAACAAAAGATTATACATTCCACATTAATTCTTTGGCGCCGAGCGCACGCAAATATGCGGCCTCTCAGCAGCTGGGCCTTGGCGCAGAGCGGGGGTGTATTTGGGTGCAATACTGCCAAATGGGCTGTGCCCTGCGTACTCCCAGCACATTTAACGTGGCTTACTGATCATATGACCGCCAATCACGGCAGTCACATGATGATCAGCCCGGCTCTGCTTTCTAAACCCCTTAAAGGGTCGGCATGTGCTATCTCTAAGGGGTTCAATAATTATGCTACCAAAATTATGTGCTGTAAATTGCTTCCAGCGTTGCCCCTGTTTCTTCTTGCTGGAGTCTGCCAGGTTTTTTTAAGCCCAGAGGCGGCCACTTTCTTATTTGAAACTCTCCTCTTCTCCTTGGTCTCAAACTGTATGCCACATTCTCCAATTAAAATATGTTCATTTCCAGCCTTGATTGTATGTCTTGACTCAGAATGAGAGGAAGGCTACAGTGTTGAAGTTTACAGATCTTCTGAAGAGGGCGAAAGGAGAGAATATCAGGGAGATAAGTTAAGAGAAGACACTATTCTTAACCTCCCTGGCGGTATGATTATTTCAGATTTTAGGTGCTGAAAGCGGTACCATCTATCTATCTATCTATCTATCTATCTATCTATCTATCTATCTATCTATCTATCTATCTATCTATCTATCTATCTATCTATCTATCTATCTATCTATCTATCTATCTATCGCGGACATACAGGGGTCGCCATGGCGACCGGGCCCCATGCTGCAGGGGGCCCGAGAGGGCCCCCTGTATGTATAGAAAGGATGAGCGGCAAGCGCAGCTGAGACCGGATCTCCCCGATCCTCAGCGAGTTACACACACGGCAGCTGCTGCCAGCTTGTCTCTCTCCCCAGCTGCGGCTGCCTGCGTGGTGAGAGCAGAGACAAGCAAGAGACGGGCAATGAACCCGCCCCTCCCCCTTCCTGTGTGTTTCCTGTACAGCACACAGAGGAGAGGAGGCGGGAACAGCTCTCTCCACTCTGCAGAGTCTGCAACAGGCGCCGATCTGAGGACTGTGATATGTATAACTAATATAATACTAACTTGCAAGGGGGGGGGTGGAGGTGTATGGTGCTAGGGGGTGAAGATGGAGGGGGGGGGTGTATGAAGATGGAGGGGTGTATGTAAAACTCCTACCACCCCACCCCCTGTCATCTTCATCCCCACTGTCCTCTTCCTACCATCCCATCCCTGTCATCTTCATCCCCACTGTCCTCTTCCTACCATCCCACCCCTGTCATCTTCATCCCCACTGTCCTCTTCCTACCACCCCATCCCTGTCATCTTCATCCCCAATGTCCTCTTCCTACCATCCCATCCCTGTCATCTTCATCCCCACTGTCCTCTTCCTACCATCCCATCCCTGTCATCTTCATCCCCACTGTCCTCTTCCTATTACCCCATCCCTGTCATCTTCATCCCCACTGTCCTCTTCCTACCATCCATATTGTAAAAAAAAAAAAAAATAAAAAAATAAAAAATGAATAGAGCAAATGCTAGAAAAATGTCATTAAAATAAAAAACTACTGACACCAATGGAAGAACTACCACACAAACATTGCACTTGCGACCGACCCTGGCGTTTCGCCACCAGGCTGGGAGGGAAGGGCCCCGTCCGGGGGGCCCTTTATGGTTTCTTGCATCGGGGCCCTGGAGGTTCTAGTTACGCCACTGCTATCTATCTATCTATCTATCTATCTATCTATCTATCTATCTATCTATCTATCTATCGTACAGTAAAACTGCAGGCAAGGGCACTGGGGAGCAAACAAAGGTCAATTTATTTTATTTAGTAATGTAATCCTATAGGATTACAATATATCAGTGTTTGTGTGTTTTTACTTTTTGAATTTGCCGCCTGTTCCACCCCCTGCGACATGACACTCGCAGGGAATGGAAGCCGGGGCACACAGCATCAGGCGGAAGATCTGGCCACCGTACACTGCCGGAATACATTGCGGGATCCTGGGGACAAGGTAAGTAACCTATTCCAGGATCCAGCAATGTCTCCCTGGTGGTACCCCAAATGTGGCTCGGGGTTACCGCTAATGGCACTGAAATTCCACCCCGAGCCACACTCGGGAATACCGCCAGGGAGGTTAAAGTTTCTCTTTTGTGTCTCCCTGGCAGCAGAGCTTGACCAGTAATCCCTCCTGCTTTTCTTTTCTCCCTCCCTAATCTGTGTTCCCTCCGCACAGTGTGTGTCATTCCAGTTGCTTTCTTCCCCCTTCAGCATCAGTAAATCTTAAAGCTGTCCACTGATTGGCCTCTAGTGGCTTTGATTTTAGGCACAGTGCTAAGAATATAGAGCAACTGAGCATGTGCAGAGCAGGATGAGACACTGCTTTGCTGGATTTTAAACCGTATAAACACTCATGTTTAATGTTTTTTACATAGCTATACCTTCAAAAGAGGCCAGCCTAAAGGGATCTATCGGGTCCTAATTTTCTGACTGAAGTTCCACTTTAAGGACTTTCAGGAATTGCTTCTTATTATATATCAGTGACCTACATGTGGATGTTTTTTAAAATATGCTACATGTGCTTACCTAAGGTATGTACAGAAAATCCTGTGCTTGCTTTCCCCATGGACTGGACTGCATTATTAGCATTCTGAATAGCTTTTTAAATTAATTCTGGTAGCCATTGTTAAATAAGCAAGTTTTGGCAGTGAGTAATAGTGCTGTAAGGTTTGAAGGGGTTTTATACCCGGTCTTTGCAAACAGCAGAAAGATGTGCTCCACCCCAGTGCACATGGAGGTAAATGCAGGCTGCATACATGCTCTAAATGACGAATCTAGAAGTAAACGCATTGTTTTGCATTTGTAATAAAACATCTATTTTGGGATTAGTGCAGTGGGCTTTAGATAAAAAGTGCATTTTGTTTCAATGCTGTCATCAAAATAATATAACGTATTCTGTCTATATTAGCCCCCATTATTTCTTGAGTATTTTTTATCTTGTGTACCTATGTCTGACTACACTCAGCCTGCAGAATTTTTTCTGATTGTCACTGTTCATACTTGTACAGTACATCCAGTTGCCCACTGAGATTTTTTTGACCAAATTTTAGACATTTGCACCCCCCATAGACTTCAATAGGTGTGCCTATAATTGCATGAAAACTCCTCTCCAAAACCTGAACCTTGACACATGTGCAAATACACTTGCACAACATTTGTAAAATGCCCCAAAATCACTAGGAATAAGCTACCTGCACTGCCTACAATGTGCTCCAGTTTGAATGCAGGCATAGCCTCTATATCACCCGTTGTGTCTTTATTTAAGTTAAACATCACCAAAAAGGGGATGTTTGGCTCCTCCCCCTCCTCTGCCACATTTGGATTCTTTTTTTTTTGTGGGGGAGGGGGTACCTGGTTTTGACAAGTACGCAATCTGAGTGGAAGTTTTGCTCCCCTCTCCCAGCCTGCAACCTTCTGGGACACATCATAGGTCCCAGAAAGCTGCAGGGCCATTTACAAAGTGCAGTGCAGCATGCACATGTGCATTGGGGTGCTGGCTGTGAAGCCACAAGCAGTCACAGCCCTCTGCCCACAGTTAAGATGCCGGCGCCAGGGACCCAAAGATTGATGAACAATCGGTCTGGTGAATATATAAAGTGATATCGCGCTACAATAAAGTGCTAATAACAAAAAATTGCTGTTCTATTCAAACAGCAAAAAATATTGTGCAGTGCAAATAACAAAAGTTGCTGTGCAAAGGTGCAATAATTCCTTTTAATTATTGCACCTTTGCACAGCAACTTTTGTTATTTGCACTGCACAGTATTTTTTACTGTTCGAATTGAACAGCAATTTTTTGTTATTAGCACTTTATTGTAGCGCGATATCACTTAATATATTCATTGATTTTATGTGTAGTGATTCACCACTTTGATATTGCAGCCACAATATTTTTTGATACTTAAATACTTTAGTTATTTAGTTGCGCTGATATACATTACACCTTTTTAGTAAATCGGTCTGGTGAGGAACTCGCTGGATGCTTGGACAGGTAAGGGTCTGTTTAATAAAAGTCCGCAGCTACAGTTTTTGGCACATTCACCTGAAGATCCTCTTTACGGCTCCTTTCACACATGACTCCAAAGTCTGGCAACTTTGGATTGCAATTTTGAATGGCTGCCCCTTGGAGGTGACTTGTTGTCTCTCTGCAAAGTCAGACCCATTATTGCATGTAAAAGATTCAGGTACAACTTTCATGCAACTTTTGAAGGGAACATTGAAGTCTATGGCCCTCAAATTGGACCAAAGCAGTGCATAAACTACTTTGAAGTCGCTGCAATTTAAGTCACACACATATGAATGGTTGTCATTGGAAAACATGGAGTTTGTCAAGTGTGAATGGGGTGTAAGTACTGCACGGTGGTAGTTCCCCCTGTATTATAACCCAAATTTTGAACTTCTGTCCCAATTTAGGCTTCGAAAACAATTACAAAATGCATACATTTTTTAAGGTGAATTATTTGTTGGCAGTTACTGTGAAATATATTTGCTGAGACTGGGGCCTAGAACAGCAATGTTCAATTCTAGTCCTTCAGGCCCACCAGCAGTGTGGGTATGGTGATAGTTATCAGTTGCCCCTACCTGGGATCAACTCTATATTTATTTATTTTTATATTTTTTTATCTTATGCTGGCCGAAAAATTGGCTGGTCAAGTTCAGTGTAAACAACAAACCGGTTGTTTAGAGCTAACGACTCTACCATCATGCAGTTTCAAAATTTTGACCGATGAATCGTTAGAATGCCACACTATGTGACAATTTAACATTAGGAAAATTGGTTTGGGGAAGTGATGCAATATTTGACCTTTCACACCTGTACATTTCCTGTGGGGATGGTCGATAGTTCGTGGTAGCAGGAAATATTTTATCGTGTTCGTTTGTGCAGCAAATCTTCGTTTATTCACTATGGAATGTGTAAATGAAACACAAAAAAACATTGCTATTGCAATGCTGGTAGTGCTGGCCATACAAGAAATGGAGAAAGAGCGAAATAAAAGGAGAAGAATATGGAGCAAGGATTGGCCGTGGAACAGAGAGCATTTTTAACACATGAAATTACTGAAGGAATTGAAGGAGAATAATCCTGATGACTTTAGGAACAATCTACGTATGCCAGGTGACTGTTTTCAACATCTATTAGGATTAATTAGTGTCACCCCAATTAACAACAAGGCACAGTTTTGAGACGCTCTATAACTCCAGACCAGAGACTCATTGCAACCTTACGTTTCCTAGCCACTGGTGGGAGTTTGGAGGATCTAAAGTTCAGCACAGGAATCTCTGCACAGTCATTGGGACGCATAATTCCTGAAACCTGTGCAGCAATCATCGTCTTGAAAAATTAATATTTCAAGGTAAATTTTCCAAAATATTTGTATATTTAAAGAAAACTAGACCGAACAAATGTGGTTTAGGCCTCACAACAGTATATTAATAGATATTTTGCACCAGGTTATGCAATTGTTCAACTGCACACAACTTCAACCTTGAAGAAAAGTTGTCAATTAAAACCATAACAGTTTGTCAGTTGTCATCATGGTCTGACTAATCTCAATAACCAAATTCTTTCAAACCTGACATAGTGAAAATGTGTGCAAAAAAGAAACGTTGCATATTTTGTTTTAATGTACACATAAACCTCTATACCCAAACATATATTACAAGGATGTTTGGAGCTAAATAGAAACATTTTACTGCATGGTATTTTGAAAGCAGGAACTAAGCACCATTAGCCTAAAGGATTACATTATTGATAATGTATTTTTTTTTTAAAAAAGTGTCTTTGAATTAGATAAAAACACTGTTGAGAATTTAATTTCCTACGATGCATTAGCAAGGGAACAAGTAGGCTGTAAAGAAAATATAGGTAGAAGGGTGGTGAAGAATGTGTTAAGCAAAGGATTGAACAGTCTTGAGTAGATGAATGAGCACCTGTGTGAATGGAAGAAGCATTGCGTGTGACCACGGAACAGCTGTAGAAGCAGGTGCAGCTGGAGTAACCTGTCTAACAGCTTGTTATCCTTCATTCATGTATGGTACTAAGTGTCAACAAGGCTCGAAACACTCGAAGTCTATTCATACATGGCCACTTTCAACACATTGTGATCACAGGACTTGTGTCTGTAGCATGTACTGATTGTGCATAGGTTGGTTCTAGTTTGCAGCTAACACCTCATGCATGATTCTTACAAAATCACGCAATTTCCCTGAACACGTTTTAAATCTGATGGTTGACCACCCTTGTAGTTTGAGTATTGAGGTCTGTCTACATCAGTCAGCATTTAAATCCATGATTGGCCTGTTAAGCTAGACATACATCATTAGAATTTTGTTCTTACAGGAATTCAGAAAAAAACGCCTTTGATAGTACCATTATGGTTTCAACAAATTTTGTATGAACACCCTGAAAAATTTTGTTTGATTGCCATGCCATTGTTTCAAAGTCTACTTTTTTTTCGGGACCCACATTGCATTAAAAGAAGTATGATTCACATTTTAAGAAACCTTTTCCATTCTTCTTTTGAATTTTTAAAAAATGTTTATACCTCATAACTGTGGTCAAAAATGTTAGTCAGTTTGACGCCATGAATGTTCTAAAAATGATTTTTTTTTTGTTCAACCTTCTACATTAGTATAGCCAGCTTTAGTGAATGTTACTTGCATGACCTTCAGAACATGCTTTTTGTTGACTGAATAAATTTTACAATGGAATACTGAACACACATACACTAAGAACTTGCAGTATTTACAGTTTCTAGCAATGCTTTGTTGCTCTGTCAAGAGCTTCAAACTGTATTCAGGTTTCTACTGTATATTTGGAGATGTAAATAATGATGTTCACCACTTTGGATGACACCTGTCCAGTTCTGGTCGCCAGTCTTCAGAAGGGATGTGTTGGAGCTGGAGAGAGTCCAGAGAAGGGCAACTAAACCAATTAGGGGATTGGAAGACCTTAATTATTAAGACCGCTTACAAGCGCTTGATTTATTCTCCCTGGAGAAGAGACGCCTGAGAGGGGACCTGATAGCGATTTACAAATACCTCAACGGTGATCTCCGCATAGAAAAAAAAACTATTCAGTCGCAAAGGAATGTAAGAGGACACAAGGCCATACAATGCGATTAGAGGAGAAGCGCTTTTAACCTAAGGTTACGCAGGGGATTTTTAACCGGGCTATAAGATTGTGGAACTCTCTACCACAAATGGTAGTAACTGGGGGGGGGGGGGGGGGGAGTATGGCTACTTTTAAAAGACACTTGGATGTACATCTCAAAACATTCAGGGGTATGGGAAATTAATATGTCCACACACCTACATGGGTTGAACTGGATGGACTATTGTCTTTATTCAACCTCAACTACTATGTAACTATGTAACCTCCCCTTCCCTCATTACAATACTGCCTTCCACCTACTTTCTATACAATCTAATTTTACAATATCCTTTAGATCTCCCTTCAGTACAGGGGCCTGCATGATTTGATACAAATTGACAGAGACTGTACAGTCAGATTGCATGGTGTATGGCCATCTTTAACCACTTCCTTACTACTGATGCTTGCAGCTGCCGGCATCATTCAGATATTTTTTTTAGCCGGCGATTCTCTTTATCATAAGCACAATCATAGCGACTGTTCAGCCGCTTGATTGTTCTTACAGTCCCCTCCCGTCGCCCTCCGGTGCTTCCACCGCCACGCTCGTGCGATTGGCTGGATTGTTTTGTTTTTTGATCTTAGGCTTTCTAGCCTGTAGGAGAGATCTGAGGTCTTATTGACCCCAGATCTCTCCATAAAGAGGACCTGTCATCCACTATTCCTATTACAAGGGATGTTTACATTCCTTGTAATAGGAATAAAAATGATCAAAAAAAAAAAAAAGGGAAAGTGTAAAAAAAAAATAATAAAAAAAAAAATGTAACGTGCCCCCGTCCCCACGCGCTTGAAGTGATCGCATACATACATACATACATCGCGCCCACATATATGAACGGTATTCAATCCACAGGTATTGCCGCGAACATTAGAGCGAGAGCAACAATTCTAGCCGAAGACCTCCTCTGTAACTCTAAATTGGTAACCTGTAAAAAATGTTGGTGTTGCCTATGGAGATTTTTAAGTACTGAAGTTTGGCGCCATTCCACAAGTGTGCACAATTTTAAAGCGTAACGGGTTAGGTATCTATTTACTCAGCGTAACATCATCTTTCAAATTATACAAAAAAATTGGGCTAACTTTTTGTTTTTCTTCATGAAACTGTTTTTCTCCATATTCTTCTTAACCATTGGGTTATGCTGCCCCCTACAGGAGTAGAACACTAGGCAGGAAAAAACTTTACCACGCATATGGGGCAGTCCCTGAAGGAATACACCTACTCACTCTGCTGTAGGATTCAGTTTGTTTCTGCCTAGTTTAGGAGTAGGACCTAGTTCTCGGCTGGGACTTCGGTCTTAGCTTTTTTTTTATTTTTAAGGGAACCTTTGGTAAAATTTTAATTTTTTTAGCTAGTTATGTTCCTGAGAGAACTGCAATCAACATTCGGACTGTGTTTCGGACTGGATATCCTAGATCTTTAAGGTCTCCTAGTCCATCCAGTAAGCGTGTGCAGGTTATTGCTCCAATGGACGGGGGCTGGGGCGTGAGTGAAACGCCTTGCCAGGACGCACACGACCTGGTTTGGCCGGAGTCACAGCGTGACCCTTGGCCTTCAGCACCACCACCCCGAGTGAAGAGGTAGTCTGTCCGGAGTGGCGCCCACCCGATTGTTGTTGGTATGGTGAGTAGTGTCCCCCCCTCCCCATAGCTCTTGCAGGCTCAGGGTGGACGTGGGCCCCTCCTTGGGATGGTCAGACCCCCAGGTTCCCTTCCATTTCCCCCAGCCCCTTTAACAATCACAGTGGTCTTTTGGCTCCAACTTACCCCCACGCCCCCCTCCCAGGGTTAAGTGGGAGCTGGCTTTGGGGGTGGATGCGGTTGTTGCTAACTGGATTGCACACGGGGGTCTTTGAGCAAGTTCCCAGCCCCCTGAGGGTTAGTGACTGGGGCAGGGATGTCCTTTGGGCTCCCTGCAGTGGTTATAGGCTTGGGGGGAGCAGATGTTTTCTTCACCCGCAGGCCTGCGCCTCACATGGCTGGGTCGGGCGGAAAATTTAGTCCGTGGCTTTGCGGCCTACTCGCGGCTGTCCGGGTACCTGACCGAGATGAGCGGACAGTCCTGCCGACTGATGCGCGCTAACAAGGCAGGCGGTTAAGGCCCCGGCTGTCTGAGGGGCTGACTAGACTGTCCGAGACGGTCCCCGTTACCTCTGTGGGATCTTAACTTGGTACTGTCTGTTCTTCAAAAACCTCCCTTTGCAAACATAGGGAGATTCCTCTGCTTACACTGTCACAGAAGATTGCCTTTTTGGTGGCTATTACCTCTGCCCGCAGATTGTCTGAGTTGGTGGCGCTGTCCTGCCGTTCTTCTCTGGTTGTCCACAGAGATTAAGTGGTACTTCGACCTAATCTTTAGTTTCTTCCTAAGGTGGTTTCTGATTTCCAGTGAATGAAGACATTGTGCTGCCTTCACTCTGTCCTAAGCCCAAGCATCCCAAGGAAATTGCCTTGCATTATTTGGCTGTGGTACGGGCAATTAGGGTTTGCCTGGCGGTTACTGAGTCTTTCAGGAAATCAGACTTTTTGTCCTCACTGAAGGACCTCGGAAGGGATTAGCTGCATCTGCTACGACCATATCCAGATGGATCAGGCAGACGGTGGTACAGGCGTATTCACTTAAGTGTCAGGTTCCACCTTTCCCTGTGAAGACGCATTCTGCTAAGGCGCTGAGTGCCTCTTGGGCATTTCGCCATATGCGGCAACTTGGTCATCTGTGCACTCGTTAAATAAATTCTACAAAGTAGATGTGTCAGCATCCTCTGATGCTTCTTTTGGCCGCAAGGTTTTGCAGGCTGCTGTTTAAAAGAGAAATTTTTCTCTTTGAGGGTGTATATTGTTTCTAGCTGAGCTCCAGTTGCTCCTGGTTGAGCTCCAGGTTACCTGGTTGGCTAAGTTTGAGCCTTTGGGGAATTACGTACTTTCTCTGCGTTTTCCCACCCCTCATGCAAATACTGCTTTGGGACATCCCAATGGTTAAGAAGCATATGGAGCTGCCTCTGTCAATGAGCGACAGAGAAAATTGGATTTTTGACTTGCCATAAAATCCTTTTCTCTGAAGTTCATTGACAGACGCAGCACCCGCCCCTCTATTTCAGAGTAGGTTGGTTTTTTTTTTACTTCTGACACTGCTTGCAACAAAACTGAATCTTCTAGCAGAGTGAGTGGATGTATGCCTGCAGGGACTGCCCCATAGGCGTGGTAAAGATTTTTCCTGCCTAGTGTCCTACTCCTATAGGGGGCTGCATAACTCAATGGTTAAGAAGAATATAGAGCTGCGTCTGTCAATGAACTTCAGAGAAAAGGATTTTTCGGTAATAAAAAAATCCAGCCCCCCCCCCCCCCAAAAAAAAACATTTGAAAAATTGCTGCGCAAATACCATGTGACATAAAAAGTTGAAGTGACCGCCATTTTATTCCTTAGGTTCTCTGCTAAAAAAACATCTTGGCAATATTCTTCCTAAGGCTATTCGCCACCTTTTCCCTGGTGCGTACTTCATCCAGGGGGTGTGACACCTGGTACCTCCGGTGCGACCTCCGTTACCACCTTGGGAACTTAATTTGGTGCTGTCGGTTCTTCAGAACTCTCCCTTTGCAAAGTTTCAGGGGATTCCCCTGCTTACCTTGTTCCAGAAGGTGGCCCTTCTTTGTGGCTATTACTTCTGCGCGCAGGGTGTCAGTACTGGCGGCGTTGTCCTGTCTTTCTTCCTATCTGATGGTTCATAGGGATACAGTGCTATCTCGTCCGGAACCTTCCTTCCTTCCGAAGGTGGCTTCCACTTGCATGAAGACATCTTGTTTGCCTCCTTGTGTCCTCAGCCTACACATCCGAAAAATTGCATTGCATGCTTTGGTTTTGGTTCGGGCAATCTGGGTGTACCTGGCAACTATTGACTCTTTTTGCGAGTCTGATTCCTTTTTTGTGCTCACGGATGGTCCTGGGAAAGGGTTGCCTGCGTCTTCTGCTACTGTTTCCAGATGGGTCAGGCAGACGGTGGTACAGGATTATTCGATAAGGGTCAGGTTCTTCCTTTCCCTGTTCAGGCGCATTCTGCTCGGGCGCTTAGTGCTTTCTGGGTCTTTTCGCCATCTGGCTTCTGTACTTCAGGTTGGCGAGGCGGCTACCTGGTCGTCTGTTCCCACCTTTACAATACAAAGTTTTATAAAGTTGATGTGATGGCATCTGCGGATGCCTCTTTTGGCCGCAAAGTTTTGCGGGCTGCTGTTTAAGGGGTCCCTTAGTCTCCCTTGAGGGTTTCTGTTTCTCAGGTGGGTCTCATCTGATTGTTTCGATGAGTCCTGTGTTACCTGGTTGGCTATGTTTAGCCTTGTGGATTTGTTTGTGCTGTCCCACCCCTCATTTATGGCACTGCTTTGGGACATCCCTACTGATATCAATCAAGAAGTCTGCGTCTGTCAATGAGCGACAGAGAACTGGGTTTTTGACTTACCGTAAAATCCTTTTCTCTTAAGCTCATTGACAGACGCAGTACCCGCCCCTCTATTTTTGAGTTGGGTTGGTATGATTTCTCTGACACTGCTTTGTTACAAAACTGGCATCCTATAGCAGGAAGTGAGAGGGTATACCCCCTGGGACTGCCAATAGGCGTAGCCAGAACTACTCCTGTAGGGGGCAGTATAACCCTACTGATATCAATCAAGAAGTCTGCGTCTGTCAATGAGCTTAAGAGAAAAGGATTTTATGGTAAGTCAAAAATCCAGTTTTTTACATGTAGGAGTGAAGTGCCAGAATTGGCCTGGCATGAAAGTGGTTTAAAAAAAAAGTACATAGGGAGGGAGTGGAAGGAGAGACTCGGTTGTCAGGCTTCGTTCACATCTCTATGTAGCAAAAAGTCATGTTCCCACATGCTTTTTTTTTTTTTTTTTTGGGGGTGTTTTGGAGGTTTTCACTCGCCAGCCCATTCGCAGAGCATGTTGCGTTGCCTGCACTTTGGGAGCACATAAGCAGTATTTTTTTAAATGCATTGAAAATCGTGAATTTTTTGTGTGGTTTGCCATGCATTTGGAAACACACAGATGTGAATGGAGCCTCTTTGTTCTTGTGTAAAACGCACCAATTTCACTTTCAGGAACCATTCACACGCTCATTTTTTCAGTGACACTTAGGGCAGCCTGTTGATTTTAGTGAACTGTGCTACACATGGCAAAGTAGCTCATGGGACATTTTGGCGTAGTGCGAGTTGCACGTTTTATTTCTACTGCACGTTATGCTGCGTTTGTCACCTATTTTTCTTATGAGGCAAAATGTTTGTTTGCTTCTTTGTGTGTTGTGCCGTTGACAATTAATGACACTGAAAGCGCAACTAGGTATTTTTAATTGTACAATCTCCTTTTAGATTTACCAAACTATACAATAGAAGGTCACACCATCAATCCAATCAGGCAGGTTTTGCACTATGTTGGGGGTGTCCTGTGGGCTGTATGCAGCTCCAGGGAGTTTAGCATGTGGCCTGGCCTGAGCCCGTCTGGAGGGGTGCGGGGGAAGCCAGGCAAATGCACGTGTGGAGGGATGCTGTGCAAACATAGTTGATGGGTGAGGGGTGTGTGCTAATGAGGTCGGCTGCTAAAGTCCTTCTGGTGTCTTGCTGGTTTCTCCGTCCCAAATACCAGCAAGTGATGAACTTTCTAAGAAATATAGCAAGGGCTAAAGTAAGGCCTTGTTCTTAAAATCAAAAAACTTTTTTTTTTTTTTATTGGCAGTCAATGTACTTTATTGGTATATTGATACATAGAGGAGCTGGATTTTAGGAAAAAAAGTGAGTTGAGCCTTTACCACTTGCTGATGGTATACTATACATTTACAGCGGCAAGCTCTCCTGTGCAGAATCATGTACTTGTACGTGATCCTGCACTTCCAAGTCTGGGGCTCGCTGCTGGCGACCCACTGTGATTAAACACAGTGGGAGCCAGTCAGCGGGTCAGACGGACTCTGTGTCTGCCGAGACCCGCCAATTGTTCGGGACAGAAGCAGAACAGCTCTGGAGCTGAAGTTGTTGTTAGTGTGGGGTAATTTCAGGTTAGATGTCAGACAGAACTGCAATCACCGATGGCCACTTCTCAGTGGCAGGCGTGAACCACCCAGGATTTTGGCTTTAGTGTGGACCGCAATTATTGTAAGTAATCTTTTCTAGAGTGAGCGAAGAACAAACATTCTTTTTTTAGTTTTAGGGGCCTATTCACACCAGTTGTGCTGGCATTCATTGAATAGTGCATATCAATGCATTTACATTGTAAAAGTAACGTTGCAAAAAAAATTCTCCAGATCAAAGCAGCGCATGTTCAAACTCGATGCAGCTTGTCATCACATGTTTAAAGTACATGCACTCAATGCATACATTTCAATGTAAATGGAACCTTCAGTGCACATTAGGTTTCTGTTCAAGTTTTTGATATAGTATTGTTTTATGTCAAAATATTTTATGCTAGCAGAAACAGAAGGTCAGAGAGAGGTAGGGTGAAGTTTTGGCTGATGTTCAGGTACATAATGTAAGAGAGAGAGATAAAGCGATGCCAGAAGTTACCAACGGCCTCTTTGAGGTGAAAAGCTTGGCCGCTTGCCTTGGCTTTCATGCCAATTTTTAATCACAGCTTACAGGCTTTCGTGCGATGGAACAAGAGACTCTGGACTTCATGCAAGTGGTGTGGCACTTGTTATGGATTGTCAATACTTTGCCACTCTGTGGAATAGTGCAGGTGGACAGGTGGTCTGCCATTACAGTAAGTTGCCTATGAGAATGCACTCTGTGGTCATAAGTCATTTGTGTTGCTCTTGGGATAAAATGTATGCCATTTGTGTGCTTATTATAGGAGACTATAAAGGGTATATTTAACACATGGTAAATGCTGCTTCAAGTATATCTACAGCCAAAAGAATTTATCTGAATAGAGCAGGAAATGGTTGAAACCCGTCAGATTTTTGTTCATTTTTTCCCATCAGTACCCCTTTGGGGATATTTGATTTTCTTTTCTATTCTGTAGACAAAACAGGAAGTTAGAAGAAATTTTTCCACGGAGCAGGAAATGCACTCTTTGGTCTCTTCGATAGGTGTTACTAAAACAAGTATCCTCTTTGGAATGTTTCCCCTCTATTGCTGTTCTGGTCACAACTCAAAATTTTGGATTTTCCCTCATTTTTGTCCCAGGGTCAAAGATCACCAGGACAAATTGAGAGGGTGAATCTGCCTATTGCAGGGACAGAAAACAATAAAAACCTTACTAGAGTTTAAATCACTCTATCCAAAACGAAAAAAGTTTTTGGGGTTTAGACATCATTACCAGTGTCTCCATCATACCAGTGTCTTCCAGGTGTCTATAATTTAAGCAAGTAAAATAATGCCAAATCATTCCCAGATGGCTATTAGTTACATTGGTTTAAATATGTATTACTAAACTATGATCAACCCATTGACAGTTTTTTTTTTTAAAGTTCTGTGCTTTGGAGAAAATGAGAGTACTACGTGTTTCTACCTATAATTCTCGTTGCTTGTCTGTTGCACAGTTTGTCTGTCTTTCTTCTTGACAACTTTCATGTCTGTCCTGCAGATTCAGGTCTGGTGGTGCCCAGTATCTCTTATAGCCTGCACAAGAAGCTGTTAAGTGTGGCTGAGAAGCATGGCCTAACGGTGGAGAAACGGTTGGAAATGTCAGGCGTTTGTGCAAGTCAAATGGCTCTCACATTGCTTGGTGGGCCCAACAGGTGAGCTAAGACATTAATTCACTATTGCCCTCTCTCTGTATGTATGTCTGTGTGTATATACTTACACAAAATCATTGTGAATGCGTTCATGAAAATTAACGTTGTTCCAGCAGAAGTCCTTAAAAGACCATCCAAGCACCCTACATTTAATTGATTTACCTCCATGGTTCCCTTAGTGACCGTTTGATTATTGTAAGATGTAGAACAAAATACAAGAAAACTTCTGCATACACTTGGAGCTTGTTCAGATCTGCATAGGATTGCTTTTCAGAGGATGGCTGACAGGCGGCAGGGAGATGAGATATCACCTGACTGACTGTTTTAACCCTGAAAGTGCCGCACCCCTGTCCTGCAACTGAATGCATTACACACAGTTGCTATCCTGGTATCAGGCAGTTCCTATTCACTTGAATGAGTCACGTTTAGTGGTATGTGTGGCTGTGTGTCCTTGTTTAGGTGGGCGGTAACAGCACGTGGTTGACCCACAGTCAAAATTTAAACCCAACAGTAATGCCTGCCAAGTGTAATCCATTCAAGTTAATGGGGCTGAGGCACAGTTGCTCTGCAGCTGTGTAGTGCACATTGTTGTGCTGCAGTGGTTTGGTCTTTTGAGGGTTGAAACAGACAGTGAGGAGGCAACATATCACCTCCTCCCTGCCTGTCAAATGCCCCTGAAAAGCGATCAAAGGGCTGCTGCACGCCTGATCAAGCCCTAAAACCGTCTGTAGAGCCTCTGAGTAACAAAATGTATGATTTTGTATCATCACCCTTGCGAGCTTGCATTGCAATGTGTACTACTGGGCCTTTAACTTAAAGCTGAAATTTAGGTATGGCTTTTTATGCATAGCTACATTAGCTTGGACCAATCTAAGTATGTGTATGTGACATACCTGTGTGATCCCTGTGGAAGCTGGAAATCACTGTAGTATACACCGCTACTACAATGATCGCGGCTAGCATTCGGGTCCTGTGCAAAGTGGCTTTACTGCTGCATTGTGAACACAGGGAGTTGCTCACTTCGCACAGATGCCATTCTTTCTCTAATTGGACTAGGGGCAGGACTTTGCCGTCCTGCCTCTCCACATTGTCCAACAAAAGGACACTTTGCAATCATCAAGAAAATGCAAAGAGTTCTCTGAATGGTGCCCATGCCGGGCTAGTGACAATGCAGCAGGATACCTGCACTGAAAGCTAGCGGTGATCAAACATTGCCTACAGGTGCATCTAAAAAAATTTGAATATCATCAAAAATGTCATTTTATTTCTGTAATTAAAGTAAAAAATTTAAACTCCATATGTTATATAGATTCATTACACACAGAGTGATATATTTCAAGCATTTCTTTCTTTTAATTTTGATCATTATGGCTTACAGCTAATGAAAACCCAAAATTCTGTTTCTCCGAAAATGTGAATATTGTGAAAAAGTTAAATATTGTAGACTCATGGTCTCATAATTACCTCAAAACACCTGTAAAGGATTCATGAGCATTTAAATGGTCTCTCAGATTGGTTAAGTAGGTTACACAATCATGGGGAAGACTGCTGACTTGACAGTTGTCCAGAAGACAGTCATTAAAACCCTCCAAGGAGGGGAAGTCACAAAAGGTCATTGCTAAAGAAGCTGGCTGTTCAACGAGTGCTGTTTCCAAGCATTTTAATGCAAAGTTGAGTGGAAGGTAAAAGTGTGGTTAAAAAAAGATGCACAAGCAACAGGAATAACTGCAACCTTTACAGGCTTGTGAAATAAAGGCCATTCAAGAATTTGGGGGAGAAGCACAAGGACTGGACTACGGCTGGTGTTAGTGCCTCAAGAGCCACCACACACAGACTTATCTAGGACATAGGCTACAACTGTCGCATTCCTTGTCTTAAGCCACTCCTGAACCAGAGACAACATCAGAAGCAACTTACCTGAGCGAAGGAGAAAAAGGACTGGACTATTGCTCAGTGGTCCAAAGTCCTCTGTTCGGATGAAAGACAATTTCCCATTTCAAGGTCCCAGAGTCTGGAGGAAGAGTGGAGAGGGACATAATCCAAGTTGCATGAGGTCCAGTGTGATGTTTCCTCAGTTGGTCATGATTTAGGGAGCCATGTCATCTGCTAGTGTTGGTCAACTGTGTTTTATCAAGTCCAAAGTCAGCGCAGCTCTCTGCCAGGAAATTCTAGAGCACTTCATACTTCCCTCTGCTGACCAGCTTTATGGAGATGCTGATTTCATTTTCCAGCAGGACTTGGCACCTGCCCACACTGCAAAGTATCAATTCCAAGTTTAATGATCATGGTATCACTGTGCTTGATTGGCCAGCAAACTCGCCTGACCTAAACCCTATAGAGAATCTGCGGGGTATTGCCAAGAGGAAGATGAGACGCCAAACCAACAATGCAGACGAGCTGAAGGCCAGTATCAAAGCAACCTGGACTTCCATAACAGCACAGCAGTGCCACAGGCTGACCACTTCCATGCCACGCCGCATTGATGCAGTAATTCATGCAAAAGGAGCCCTGACCAAATTTATGGACCTACTTTTTTAAATTTCTGTATTTAAAATCCTTTTTTTTTATTGGTCTTGTGTAATCTAGTTTTGAGATACCTAATATTGGGTTTTCACTAGCTGTAAGCCATTATCAAAAAGAAAGAAATGCTTGAAATATGTCACTCTGTGTGTAATGAATCTATATTTCTCTAGCGCTCATCGACAGACGTAGTCCTCGGTGATACACCACCTTCGGGTTATGTTACCTCCGCAGGAGCAGGACTAGACAGGAAATTAAAAAGCTCTGGCCACACCCAAGGGGCAGTCCCAGAGGGTATATCCTCTCTCTCTCTGCCTCAGCAAATCAGTTATTTTCTGTCTAGTTAGGAGTAAGGACCTAGATACCTTGCTGGGATCTTAGGTCCTGGCAAGAATTTTTTTCTAAAAGGATTTTTAGACAGCTTTTTTTCTCCAGTGTTCCTGTGAGATCTTCAAGCAAGAAAGCTGAACTGGGCGACGGGCTGGATGTTGAGATCCGGTGGTCACCCCAGTTCAGCCTACGAGCGCGTGCAGGCCATAGCTCCGCGCTGGGTCGGCCGCGACAAAGTCCCATTAAAAGGACTGAACCCGCGAGTTAAACGTCTCGCTGAAACGCCAAAGACCATGAGTCACGGTGTCCGTATCGGTCGACAGCCCTCCCGCCCCGGTGGAGAGGGGTACTGTCAGGAGTTGGTGCCCGCCTGGTTCCGGTATGGTGAGTAGTATGTTCCCCCTTTTTCCCTGACGGGTTTTGTGGTGAACGCGGGCCCCTCTCTGTATGGTAAGAAAGAGTTCTTTCTATCCTATAACATGTCACAAATCCTCCTACTTTGAGTGTGATTTTATGTGTGCAAAAAGCCAGGAGGCTTGGTTTGGGAGCTAACAATCTATTGTATACATGTTTTAAAGATGTAATCTGTGGCATTCTGGGAATCTTATGGGTTAAGTATAAGCTACCTACCAGTCAGAAGCCACGGACATGTAGACTGCCTTCCAAATCAGATCTCCAGCTATTAGCAGGCCTCCCGAACGGCCATGCGGTCCGCCAGGGCCGGTACCGCCAACCACGCCATATCCCCATGCAGAGAGAGTGTTGTGTGCCCTGCAGCACACCGCTAGTCAGCACAGGCCGCCGCCATTTTTTTTGCTGGATCGCACGAGCCGCCATTTTGGCGTAGCCTCGTGTCTCCAGCATGGGGGCGGCCATATTTGAGGTGATCCTACACCTCGTGGAGCTTGGGGGAGGCGCCGGAAGGCGTGCAGAGGGGCGGAGCCGCCTCCCTTCTTCCTGGGCAGCCAGCCAAAAGACTTCCTGTTTGTCAAGACAGCGCTGTAAGCTGTTGCAGTTTAACTCTGAGCATCAAGTGGTGAGCCTGGGGGTCTATCTCTCTCTCTCTCGATCGATAGGGATCCCTAGCAGGTAACACTAAGGGGCTTTTTGTGGCGCTGGGGGTCAGAAAGAAAAAAAAAAAAAAAAAAAAAAAAGTTTTTTTCTTTTGAATTATATTATCCAGGTAGTAACTGGAGTTATCATGGACCCTGCCACACATATTCCCCCACCTGTTTCCCTCGAGGGGGCCTCGGGACCCGCCGGTGCACAGAGTATAGAATCATTTACAGCAATTTTGGAGTCTATGGTGGCTCGGGTGGAGGCGGCCTATCAGGGACGGGGGTCAAGGAAGCGACCCCCGCCTACCCCTATACCATCTGACACCTCTGACTCAGATTCAGAGATGGTCACAGCAGTTGCAGGTTCCTCTGCAAGGGCTGTTATCCCAGGTAAAGCCCCCTCAGACAGTGAGGAGGACGCTTCTTCTCCTGCTATTATTCAGGAAGAAGCATTGGTGGACGCACTAGTTGTGGCAGTGCAAGAAACCTTAAAACTTGAGGCTTTACCGGCAGAGGCAACTGAAACAGAGAGGCCTTTCGGTACTAATAAGCCCATCAAGATGGCGAAGGCTTTTCCGGTACCTAAATGTTTTGGTAATCAGATTAAAGGAGAATGGGAGCATTCTAAACGTACCTTTACTATTTCCAAGCGTATTGCTAGACGCTATCCGTTTGAGGAATCCATCATTAAGAAATGGACGGTACCACCAGTCGTGGATCCGCCTATTTCCAGGCTGAATAAAGCCACGGTTATTCCAGTGGAGGACACTTCGTCCTTTAAGGATCCGGTGGATCGAAAGATAGAAGCAGAGTCCCGCACTATCTTTTCTCTGATAGGGTCAGCATTTAGACCAGTAATTGTTATTGGTCTAGTTTCCCAGACACTTACGGAATGGGCGAAAATGGTACGCCAAGATCTTAGGGGAAAAGATATTCCCCAGGAGACATCTGATTTGATGGAACAGATCATACAAGGGCTACGGTTTATCTGTGACGCAGCCTTGGACACAACTCCCTTATTAGGGCATGCATCTACGTTAGCAGTGATCCTCAGACGTGTGCTGTGGTTAAAATGCTGGTCAGCTGACCTAGGTTCCAAAAAGACCTTGACCAATCTCCCTTTTCAGGGGAATCGTCTATTTGGGGCCAACCTAGATGAAATCATTAAGGATGCCACTGGGGGCAAGAGCACTTTCTTGCCACAGGCTGCAAAAGCTAAGGGACCTCGCAACAAGCGAGGACCTTTCTTTACCGCCCATAAAGGACGCCCGGCTGGTACTAGCGGGAAAGGCAAGACTCCTCCAGGAGGATTCAAGAAGGGCTGGTCGGACAAGCAGAGGACCAACCCAGCCAGACCCGAAGCAAAGGAGTACACAGCCTGAAGGTGCGCCCCCACCCGGTTTCAGGGTGGGGGGACGTTTTCACCGGTATTCAGGACATCAGATCGAGCATCTACCACTACTACCGGTGCGATTCTTCCCTTCCAACATTTAAGTACCACAGGAAGCGGTAGTTACCGTTCCCTGAATAGATCTTTTCCTTTACCCTTTCCTAAGATTAGTCCCGATACCTCACAGGAATCGGATCTGGTTGACCAGATAGGCCAAGTAGCCTCTAGTCGGGTGACTTCGGTCCCTGAGGTTCAACCAGAAAAGATCACCCTTCCTGATAACTATCAGGTATCTGATAAATGTGTGGAAACAGAAAACGACCAGACTTTCTCGGATGGTCGGGGCCAGATAGCTCTAGGGACGCCTGGTTCAGATCCAATCAGCGCCAGTGGTCCTAGAAATTCTAGGCTGGCCTCCTCAAGCCGGCCTGGCCGACTTGGACATGCTAGTCGCAGACGTTCCGTGGGAACTTCGTCTCAGGGAGTGTCTGTGGTCTCTAGGACCAAGTTACCTTCGTGCTTTTACAGTCGCTGGTTTTAATGGCCTGGCCATTGAGACCCAAGTACTGAAGGACAGAGGTTTGTCTACTTCTGTCATTCCTACCCTTATTAAAGCAAGGAAAGCGACTTCCAGCAAAGTCTATTATCACACATGGAAGACTTATATTGCGTGGTGCGAATCTTTAGGATTTCCTCCACGTACCTATTCGGTGTCTCGAATATTGGCCTTTTTGCAACAAGGGGTTGAGCAGAAGCTAGCCTTGAGCACCATCAAGGGTCAAGTTTCAGCATTAGCAATCTTCTTTCAGAAGCCGTTAGCTACCAAATCCTTGGTGCGGAATTTCATCCAGGGGGTGCGGCACCTGGCTCCTCCAGTCCGCGCGCCCTTACCGCCCTGGGATCTTAATTTGGTTTTGTCGGTTCTACAGAAACCTCCTTTTGAAAACATCAGGGAGATTCCCTTGCTTACTTTATCCCAGAAGGTGGCCTTCTTGGTGGCTATTACTTCTGCTCGCAGGGTGTCAGAACTGGCTGCATTATCATGCCAGTCCCCATACCTAGTGATTCATAGGGATAAGGTAGTACTTCATCCTAAGCCATCTTTTCTTCCTAAGGTGGTTTCAGATTTTCATCTGAATGAAGATATTGTACTACCTTCCTTGTGTCCTCAGCCCAAGCATCATCGGGAACATGCGTTGCATTCCTTAGATGTGGTTCGGGCAATCAGGGTATACCTGAAAGCTACGGAATCATTCCGTAAGACGGATTCACTTTTTGTGATCACGGATGGCCCCAGAAAGGGTTTGCCTGCATCTGCCGCAACCATTGCCAAATGGATTAGACAGACGGTGGTACAGGCTTATTCTATTAAGGGTCAGAGTCCTCCGTTCCCTGTTAGGGCGCACTCCACTCGAGCGCTCAGTACTTCCTGGGCCTTTCGCCATCAGGCGTCAGTGGTCCAGGTATGTAAGGCGGCCACCTGGTCGTCGGTACATACCTTTACAAAATTCTATAAAATTGATGTGACGGCATCGGCGGATGCCTCATTTGGCCGCAAGGTTTTGCAGGCCGCAATTTGAGGAGACCGGTGGTCTACCTCGAGGGTTTTTTTCTGTTTGAAAATTTTTTTGTTGAGTCTCATCATTAAGGATGAGCATTGTAAACTTCTAGTTGGCACCGGTTGGGCCTTCTAGATTGGGATTTGATTTCCATTTTCCCACCCCTCAGTTGTGATACTGCTCTGGGACGTCCCGAAGGTGGTGTATCACCGAGGACTACGTCTGTCGATGAGCGCTAGAGAAAAATGGATTTTTGTAAAATCTTACCGTAAAATCCTTTTCTCTTAGCTCATCGACAGACGTAGTCCCCGCCCCTCTGTTTTGGAGTTGGGTTGGGTTAAATTCTCTAAGCACTGCTTTTTCACATAACTGATTTGCTGAGGCAGAGAGAGAGAGGATATACCCTCTGGGACTGCCCCTAGGGTGTGGCCAGAGCTTTTTAATTTCCTGTCTAGTCCTGCTCCTGCGGAGGTAACATAACCCGAAGGTGGTGTATCACCGAGGACTACGTCTGTCGATGAGCTAAGAGAAAAGGATTTTACGGTAAGATTTTACAAAAATCCATTTATTATAGGATTTTCTCTTTTTGAATTGAATTACTGAAATTAATGTTTACCTTTCGTTCATTGACTGACACTGCTCCTAATCTTCTTAACCATTTGGGTCCAGGAAGTTATACAGTCTGGCTACAAGATCGAGTTTTGCTCTTTCCCCCCCCAGCAAGGTCCTTTCCTTCCAACTTGCGTCTGTCCCTGGACCACTTACAGGGTCTGTTTGGGGGCGGTACAAGACCTGTTACTTAAAGGGGTGATTGTCCCATTTCCGACATAGGAACGTTTCTAGAGTTTTTACTTAAGCCTGTTTACAGTTCCCAGGAAGGAAGGCAGGCAAGGTGCGTCCAATCCTGGACCTCAAGGCGCTGAGCTGCTTTGTGCGAGTGCAGAAGTTTGGAATCCATTCACACGGTGGTTGCAATCCCTGCATCAGGGGGATTTTCTTGCCTCTTATCAACTTGAAGGATGCTTACCTTCAGATTCCAATATGTGCCAATGACCAGTGCTTCCTCCGCCTTTCCGTGGGAGAGGAGCATTATCAGTTTGTGGCATTACCCTTTGGTCTTGCCTCTGCTCCTCAGGTCTTCGCAAAAGTGTTAGCCCTGGTGCTGGCATTGTTACTCCAATGGGGGTTCGTGGTATGGGGCTACTTGGACAACCACCTTCTGCGAGCGGAGTCTCCTACTGCTCTGGTGGAAAACCTGGAAATCACCATACAAACTCTGAGGGAGTTCAGCAGGATTCTGAATTTTCTGAAGTCTGCTCTGGTTCCGTCCACAAAGCTGGACAATCTGGGTCCTTTCTGGTTCCTTCCTCTGGACAGACTCCAGAAACTGCAGGCTGCGATTCGTCTCCTGCTGTCAAACAGATAGAAATCCCTCTGGACTTTTGAGGTGGTTCCGTTTGTACAGTTCCATACGAGGTCCCTGCAAAGGGAGATTACGGCCTAATGGGAAAAGACTCTGCAGTCTCTGGACAATCAAACCAGAGAATGGTCCCTGGTATGGTGGCTTCATTTTCCAGCGCTTCGGCCAGGCGAATCCTTCCTCCCCTTGTATTGGACAGTGGTCACCACGGATGCCAGCCTGTCTGGCTGGGGAGGTGTCCTCGGCAAGCATTCTGCTCAGGGGATCTGGTACACTGGTAGAGTCAAAACTACCGATCAATGTCTTGGAACTCTGAGCAATCGGACTGTGCCTGGAACATTGGACAGATCATCTTCTTCAAGGATGTCCTGTGCGCATTCAACCAGACAACGCCACGGCCGTGGCCTATGTTAATCACCAGGGGGGCACAAGAAGTGCCCTGGCGGCTCTGGAGGTAGCCGACATTCTAAGATGGGAAGAACGGTTTGTTCCAGCCCTCTCCGCAGTGCACATTCCCGGGGTGGAAAACTGACAGGCGGATAACCTCAGTCGGCAGGCGTTGGACCAAGGGGAGTGGTCCCTTAAACCGGAGGTGTTTCTTCATTTGTCTCTGGTAAGGAATTCCGGAGGTGGATCTGTTGGCTCCCTGGCTCAACAGAAAAGTGCAGAGGTTTATGGGTCGGTCACGAGATCCTCTGGCAGATGACACAGATGTGCTTGGTGGCCCTGTGGGGTCAGTATCATCTGATTTACTCCTTTCCCCCACTCAAGCTTCTGCCAAGACTTCTACTCAGGATCGAGGCAGAAGGGATTCTGGTCATCTTAGTGACCCCGGACTGGCCTCACCGGGCTTGGAATGCCGATATGGTGTGGCTGGTCGCCGATGTTCCTTTGGAAGATTCTTCTCAGGGAGGGTCTGCTGTCCCAAGGACCGATCTTCCATCCTGCTTTACAGTCGCCTTTGACAGCTTGGCTTTTGAACGCCAGGTGCTGATGAATAGAGTTTTGTTTGAGTCGTGATTCCAACACTGTTAAAAGCTAGGAAATCTACTTCTAGAAAGATCTACCATTGTACGTGGAAGACGTATATTGCGTGGTGCGAGTCTCTTGCGGTTCACCCTAGTTCTTTTTTTGGTGGCTCGTATCTTGACCTTCCTTTTAATGGGGGGGTTGAGCAGAAACAGGCGTTGAGTACTATCAAGAGCCAGATGTCGGCCTTAGCGGTCTTCTTCAATGGCCCTTGGTTACACACTCCCTGGTGTGTACTTTTCTTCAGAGAGTTTGGCACTTGGCCCCTCCAGTGCTATCTCCTTTACTGCCTTGGTGCCCCAATTTGGTGCTCTCAATCCTCTAGAAGCCTCCCTTTGAGAATCTTCAGGAGATTCCCCTGCTTACGCTGTCCCAGAAGGTGGCCTTTTTGGTGGCTATTACCTCTGCGCACAGGGTTACAAAATTGGCAGCCTTATCCTGTCCAACTTACTTGGTGGTTCACAGAGATAAGGTGGTTCTTCGCCCCTGTCCGTTGTTTCTTCCAAAGGTTGTCTCAGATTTTAATTTGAATGAAGACATTGTGTTGCCTTCTCTGTGTCCCAGGCCAAAACATCCGAAGGAAAATGCTTTACATGCCTTGGATGTGATCCGGGCGATTAGGGTGTACCTGGCAGCTACGGAGTCTTTTAGGAAGTCCGACTCCCTATTTGTGCTCACAGATGGGCATCGGAAAGGGTTGTCTGCTTCCTCTGCGACCATTTTCAGATGGATCAGACAGACGTGGTTCAGGCCTATTCCATCAAGGGTCACGCTCCTCCTTTCCCTGTCCAGGCGCATTTTTTCGGGCGCTCAGTGCCTCTTGGGCCTTCGATCATCAGGCATCAGTGACGCAGGTTTGCAAGGCGGCCACCTGGTCGTGGGTGCACACTTTCACAAAATTCTATAAAGTGGATGAATTGGCATCGGCGGATGCTTCCTTTGGCTGCAAAGTTTTGCAGGCTGTTGTTTAGAGGACCTGGTCCCCTTTGAGGGTGTTTTGTTTTTTTCAGGTGAGCGCCAGTTGTTTTGGATGAGCTCCTGTTTACCGGGTTGGCTATAGTTTAGCCTTGGGAATTTCTTTTTTCGCTATTCCCACCCCTCATGTTTAACACTGCTTTTGGACGTCCCATTGGCTGTCAGTTTCATTAGGAACAGTGTACAGATATTTTACTGATCGCTGTATTTAGTGTCACTGGTAATGCTAGATAGGGTTAGTGGCAGTCCCAGATAGGGTCAGAGTTACCCGCCATATATTCCCAAATAAAGTTTTAACCCTCTGATCACCCCCCATTAACCCTTTCACTGCCCTGTCACAGTGTAATTAGTTCAGTGTGCAGATCTTTTTTTCTGATTATTGTATAAGTGTCACGGGTGACGGCAGATAGCGTTCGCGTCAGTTAGCAATAAACCCAGACAGCATCAGATTGCCTGCCACATATTCACTAATAAATTTTAAGATTTGATGTTGTTAATAATTTTAACCCTTTGATTGCTATTAACACTTGTGTGCGCCAACACACACACACCTCCATTACTAGTATAGTCCAAACGCATCAATATATTTGATCAGAACTATACTAGTGGCCCTCAATAGTTTTCCCAAAAAATCCAGCGTTAACAGAATCAGCCCCAACACCTGCCAGCACCTACGTTTAGCCCCTCAACTCCCCCTCTTTCTCCCCCGCAAGCGTGCCAGATATGGGGTCAAAATGTATAAGCTCTCTCTATTACAGGGCTATTACCCCCAACTGCCCAGACTACATATGGAGCAGCGGCAAGATTGTTTGGGAATTGGTGTCACCCTTATTCGGAAAGAGGCACCACTTGTATGTGGATAAATATTACACAAGCATGCCACTTTTTAGACACCATTTTGAATTTGGAATTGGCACATGTGGCACCATGTGATCTAATCGCCAGGGCTTCCCTCAACGGCTTGTAAATGCTCCCACTTAGACAGGTGGAGAGAGCCTGCTTGAAATGTACGTAATGTATTTCTTGCAGTGAGGTAGGACAAACGGAACGTTTTTAGTTCTGTCTTCCATTCACACAGATATAACAGTCCAAGCTGCAACTGCGACTGGTGTTGTTAAGCCCCTCTGTGTCCACGACTACAACCTTAACATAGGAGGGGTGGACTTCAATGACCAGATGATGGGGCCGTCCTCAGTTGCCCAAAAGGCCAGACGCTAGCACAAGAAATTGTCTGTAGATTTATTCCAATTGGCTCTGTTCAAAGCTGATGTACTATAAAGAGCATTGGGAAGAAGTGGATCCTTCCTAAAATTTCAGGAAGTGATCTTCACAACCCTTTCTGTTTTCAGAACCTGCTGTGGCTCAATTTCCCAATCCAGATTCAGTGAGCCTGGCTGCATGAGAGGCATTTTCCAGATGTCCTCCTTGGTACCCCTACCCAAAAAGCACACCAAAAAAGATGTATCTGTAGCAAACGCAGATATAGGTGTGACACCTGCTATTTTGTTCCTCTTGTCCCGGTCAACCTGGTCTCTGCATGCAGGACTGTTTGTCGCTACCACACACTAGTGTATTATTAGTATAGGGTACAGCACGGCACAGTCTAGGGCATACATTTACACAGGGCCCCGAAGATGTTAGATGTTTAACGCATTTTAAGAGACCCTAGCCTGGAACAATGAAAGTTTTTTTTTTCTCTTACGTCCTCTGACAGTCACAGCCCGATAGTATTAGCCTTCACTAATGGGTAATGGCGCCCTCTGCAGGAGCAAGGCTAGGCAGATAATTGATTATCAGGTTAATACAAAAAAACTTTTATACCTCGGCACGCCACTAGGGGGCCATCCCTCAGCCATTATCCTGAACCCAATCTGATATTACCTCAGTTTTCTCTATCGCTCATTGACAGACGTAGTCTTCTTGATTCTCAAGAGCTGGGTTATGTTGTCTCCGCAGGAGTAGGACTAGGCAGAATGACAAAACGTTCTGGCTCCACCCTAGGGGGCAGTCCCTGAGGGTATATCCTCCCTCTCTCTGCTACAGGGAATCAGTTTTTTTCTGTCTAGTCAGGAGTAAGGACCTAAGCTCCTTGCTGGGATCTTTTGGTCCTGGCAAGACTTTTTTTCTTTAAGAAAAAGACATTTTTTAGGTAGTTTTCTCCAGTGTTTTTTCCTGTGAGATCTTCAAGCAAAAATGCCGGACTGGGCGACAATTGTGGTCACCCCAGCCGGCCTACGAGCGCGTGCAGACCAGGCATTGCGCTTGGTCGGCCGCGACATATTCAAGTAAGTATGCGGGGCCGGGCGACGGGCTGGATGTGAGATCCAGTGGTCACCCCGGTTTCTGCCTAAAAGGCGCGTGCAGACCAGTGCGCTGAGTCGGCCGCGACGGAGTCCCAGTAAAGGGACTGACTTTGCGAGTTAAAGCTCGCTTGGACGCCAGGACCAGAGAGTCGAGGCGTCCACAAACCCCCACCCCGGTGGAGAGGGTATTATGAAGAGAGGGTGCCTGTCGGTTCGGTATGGTGAGTAAAACGTTCCCTTTTTTTCCTCATTTATGAGGCAGTATATATTATGGGCCCCTCCATATATGGTCAGTATATATCTGACACTTACAAGTCCCCCTTGTAATACAGCATGTGTTTGTGGGAAGTGGACTTGGTTCAAGAGCTAACACTCTACCCAGCAGACTGTAACATTACAGCAGACATAGGAGGTATAATCCTACCTTATGTGCAGTGTATCTCTGTAGATCCATATGTCACCTCTCAGCAGAGTGCAGGTGGATGTGCTGGGAAGACGATATCGGCGGTCCGCCGCCATTTTGCCGTAGACCGAATACATATATGTCCTCAGGTCACGCCGGCCGCCATGTTTTTGGAGTCTTATGTCTCTTCTATGGGGGCGGCCATGTTTTGTGAGCCCAGCTTCCTCGTGGAGGGCTGGGAACGCCGGAAGGCGTACACAGGGGGCGGAGCCACGCCTTCTGCCCGGGAAAAAGCAAACAGCTCCTTCCAGTCTGTGTAAGACAGACGCTGGCTGCAGTTTGTTGGAAACTGCACTGCATCGGTTGGTGAGCCTTGGGGGTCCCTCTCTCTCTCTCTGGGATCGAGAAGCAGGTACTCTGAGGGGCGCTATTGCGCTAGGGGGAGACACACAAAAAAAAAAAAAAAAAAAGTTTTTTTGTTTATTGCTGGCAAAGTGTCCTGTATTAACATGGACCCTGCCACTCATGTATCTCCTCCGGATCCCCTCGAGGGGTCTGCGGGATCCTCCAGCACCCCATTGACAATTGAATCTTTGTCAGCTATTATGGAAACTTTTGTGTCCCGGGTGGAAGTGGCTTGTCAGGGACAGGGCGCAAGAAAGCGACCCCCGCCTAACCCCTTATTATCTGAAACCTCGGATTCAGACTCTGAGCCTATTTCTGCAGTTGCAGGTACTTCATCTGGTATTGGTGTCTCGGGTCCTGTCTCTTCAGACAGTGAGGAGGATGTTTCGGCATCTGCCATAGCCCGAGTGGAAGCGTTGGTAAATGCACTCATTGTATCTGTTCAAGAGACTTTAAGGTTACAGGGTATTCCATCAGAAATAGCTGAAACTGAGATCCCTTTTGGGACTAAAAAGCGCATCAAAGTGGCAAAGGTTTTTCCATTGCCCAAATGTTTTGGCAATCCAATCGATGAAGAATGGCGTCTGCCAAAACGCACTTTTAATATTTCCAAACGCATTGACAGGCGTTATCCGTTTGAGGAAACCCTTATTAAGAAATGGACAGAACCACCTGTGGTGGATTCACCTATTGCTAGATTGAATAAAGCCACGGTTATTCCTTTAGAAGACGCTCCGTCTTTTAAAGATCCAGTGGATCGCAAGATAGAAGCTATGTCTCGCACCATGTTTTCCTTGATGGATCAGCTTTCAGGCCAATAATTGCTATTGGTCTGGTTTCGCAGGCTGTAACTGAATGGACCAAGTGGTTACGCCGGGACTTAGAAGAAGTCCCTCAGGCGGTATCAGATTTGTTGGAACAAATGATACAGGGGTTACAGTTTGTATGTGATGCGGCGTTAGACGCCACTCCATTAATGGCGCGAGCATCAGTCTCAGCAGTGGTTCTCAGGCGTACACTGTGGCTAAAAGGTTGGATAGCCGACCAAGGTTCCAAAAAAGCATTGGCTAATATCCCCTTTTCAGGAGAGCGTCTATTTGGAGCCAACTTAGATGAGATCATTAAGGATCTCACCGGTGGAAAAAGCACCTTTTTACCGCAAAATTTTAAAGGTAAAGGAACTCGTCAAAGACGAGGGCCTTCTTTTTCTGCTCACAAGAGGTTTTTTCGTCCAGCGGGTGAAAAAACTAAGTCCTCCAAAGCTCCTGCAGGAGGCGTCAGGGGTCGGTGGTCGGGCAAGCAAAAGCCCGCCCCCTCCAGACCCGAAGATAAACCATCCAAAGCCTGAAGGTGCGCCCCCACCCATAACTGGGGTGGGGGGACGTCTTCGCCGGTTCCCGGATCCATGGCTTTCCAGAATCCCGGACAAATGGGTTTGCGAAGTCATAAAGTCAGGGTACAAGATCGAGTTTCGATCTCTCCCACCGGCGCGATTCTTCCCTTCCAATATCCGACTATCTCCGGATCGTCTAGAAGATCTGCGGAGAGCAGTCACAGATCTACTACAACAAGGAGTGGTAGTCCACGTTCCTTGGACAGAACGGTTTCAAGGGTTTTATTCAAACCTGTTTACAATACCCAGGAAAGAGGGCAAAGTGCGTCCAATTCTGGACTTAAGAGCGCTCAATTCTTTCGTCAACATAAGAAGATTCAGAATGGAGTCCATTCGCACGGTAGCAGCCTTCCTGCATCCAGGGGATGTCCTAGCGTCCATAGACATCAAGGACGCCTATCTTCACATTCCCATTTTCGCAGGACATCAGCGTTTTCTACGCTTTTCCGTAGAGGAGAACCACTATCAGTTTGTGGCGTTACCTTTCGGTCTCGCCACGGCTCCGCGGGTCTTCACAAAGGTGTTGGCCCCTATGTTGGCACTTCTGCGCCAAAGAGGTATATCGATTCTAGGTTACCTAGACGATCTTCTGCTTCATGCAGAATCTCCTCAGACCTTGCTACAAAACATAGAAATTACTATGATTTCTTTACAGGAATTCGGGTGGCTGGTGAACCAGCAAAAGTCATTTCTGGTTCCCACCCAGAGGCTCGAATATCTGGGTCTAATTCTAGACACAGTCAGGACGAGAGTTTTCCTTCCGGTAGGGAAACTTCGAAAGATTCAATCAGCAGTCCAGTTGTTACTGTCCAACAGCTGGTCTTCCCTTCGGACGTGCATGAGGGTTCTGGGGTTGATGGTGGCTTCATTCGAAGCAGTCCCATTTGCCCAGTCCCATACCCGAATTCTTCAGCAAGAGATTCTTCTCAGATGGAATCGGAATCCGGAATCCCTGGACAATCAGATACGATTGAGCAAACAGACCAGAGAGTCTCTGGTTTGGTGGCTTCGGTCTCCAATGCTCAGCCAGGGAAAGTCATTTCTGCCAATATATTGGACGATAGTGACCACGGATGCCAGTCTATCCGGATGGGGAGGAATTCTTGGTCAGTTATCTGTCCAGGGACTTTGGTCCCCGGAAGAATCCAGATTACCGATAAATGTATTGGAACTGAGAGCGATCAGACTTTGTCTGATTCACTGGACCGAGCAGCTCCAGGGCAGCCCGGTTCGGATCCAGTCGGACAATGCCACGGCCGTGGCTTATGTCAATCATCAGGGGGGCACCAAGAGTGTCCGAGCGGCCAAAGAAGTGGCTTGCATTCTTCACTGGGCGGAACGATTTGTTCCAGCAATCTCTGCGGTGTTCATTCCGGGGGTGGAGAATTGGCAGGCAGATTATCTCAGCCGTCAGACCCTGGATCAGGGGGAATGGTCCCTCCATCCAGACGTTTTCCACCAGTTGTGCCTATGGTGGGGCACACCGGATGTGGATCTGTTGGCATCACGATTCAACAGGAAAGTTCAGAGATTCGTGGCTCGCTCCCGCGATCCTCTAGCAGAAACCGCAGACGCACTGATCGCCCCGTGGGGGCAATACCAGCTAATATATGCCTTCCCTCCTCTCGCGTTACTGCCAAGACTTCTTCGCAGGGTAGAGGATGAAGGAATCCCAGTAATCCTGGTAGCTCCGGACTGGCCTCGTCGAGCTTGGTACGCCGACATGGTCAGACTGGTGGCGGACGTCCCATGGAGACTTCCTCTCAGGGAGGATCTACTGTCTCAGGGACCGATCTTCCATCCTGCTTTACGATCGCTGGCTTTAACGGCCTGGCTATTGAGACCCAGGTGCTGAAGGACAAAGGTTTGTCAGCTTCAGTTATTCCTACTCTAGTTGAAGCAAGGAAAGCGACTTCCAGAAAGATTTATCATCGCACATGGAAGTTCTACATTGCATGGTGTGAACCTTTGGGGTTCCGTCCTCGGTCTTATTCGATTAGTCGAATATTGGCTTTTCTGCAACAAGGGGTTGAGCAGAAACTGGCCTTGAGTACTATCAAGGGTCAGGTCTCAGCATTAGCCATCTTCTTTCAGAAGCCTTTGGCTACTCATTCCTTGGTGCGGAATTTCATCCAGGGGGTGCGACATCTGGCTCCGCCAGTGCACGCGCCGTTACCCCCCTGGGATCTTAATTTAGTGTTGTCGGTTCTTCAGAAACCTCCCTTTGAAGATATTAGGGAGATTCCTCTACCCACGTTGTCCCAGAAGGTGGCCTTCTTGGTGGCTATTACTTCTGCACGCAGGGTGTCAGAACTGGCCGCATTATCTTGTCGTTCACCATATCTGGTGGTTCATAGAGATAAGGTGGTTCTTCGTCCGAATCCATCCTTCCTACCAAAAGTGGTTTCAGAATTTCATCTGAATGAAGAAATTGTATTACCTTCCCTATGTCCTAAGCCCAGTCATCCTCGGGAATTTGCTTTGCACTCCTTGGATGTGGTCCGGGCGATCAGGGTATACTTGAAAACGACAGACTCGTTTCGCAAGACGGATTCACTTTTTGTGATCCCAGATGGACCCAAAAAGGGGTTGCCTGCATCTGCCGCGACCATTTCCAGATGGATCAGACAGACGGTAGTGCAGGCTTATTCTATTAAGGGTCGGGAGCCCCCGTTCCCTGTTAAGGCGCACTCCACTCGGGCACTTAGTGCGTCATGGGCCTTTCGCCATCAGGCGTCAGTGGTCCAGGTGTGCAAGGCGGCTACCTGGTCGTCGGTGCATACCTTCTCTAAACATTATAAAGTTGATGTAATGGCATCGTCTGATGCCTCATTTGGCCGCAAGGTTTTGCAGGCCGCAATTTGAGGAGACCAGTGGTCTACCTCGAGGGTTTTTTTCCGTTGGAAAATTTTTTCTTTTAGTCTCATTCTTTGTTTATAATGAGCCTTTAAAACTTCTAGTTTGGCACCGGTTGGGCCTACTAGATTGGATTTGATTTTGTCAATCCCACCCCTCATTTGTGGCACTGCTTCTGGATGTCCCAGCTCTTGAGAATCAAGAAGACTACGTCTGTCAATGAGCGATAGAGAAAAATGCATTTTTGTAAGAACTTACCGTAAAATCCTTTTCTCTTAAGCTCATTGACAGACGTAGTACCCGCCCCTCTATCATTGAGTTGGGTTGGGTTAATTTCTCTGTACTGCTTTAAACAGAACTGATTCCCTGTAGCAGAGAGAGGGAGGATATACCCTCAGGGACTGCCCCCTAGGGTGGAGCCAGAACGTTTTGTCATTCTGCCTAGTCCTACTCCTGCGGAGACAACATAACCCAGCTCTTGAGAATCAAGAAGACTACGTCTGTCAATGAGCTTAAGAGAAAAGGATTTTACGGTAAGTTCTTACAAAAATCCATTTTTACACTGCCTAGCTCAGGAGATGGTTAGGTGTTTTCTGACTGGGACTTTGTCTCAGTTTTCTTTGTTTTTTTCTGAATTCATTTGTTTTTCTTTGCACAATAGATTTTTATTTCTCGCACTATCGCTAGTTAGTCAGGGATTCTTTTTCTGGAGGACTACATGTGACTGCAGAGCTGGGCCTCATACTGGGTATTATAGATCCTTATGGAGTCCCTGCCTGCCAACGAGCGTCGCAGGTTACTGGTACGCCCAGGCCTCACAACGACAGTGCCCCTCTGAATGGGGACGAGCCTGCGGAGCTGCGACTTCGCTGAGGGGGTGTCAACCCGGATCGCCCGCGTGTTGCCAGTATCCCTCCTTGGCTGACGGCACCCCCACTTAGGGTGGGAGGTCTCCCGTATCTGAGCGGTGCCCACTTCCTGGACTGGTGAGTATTGATACCCCCTTGTCTCTGGGGACTTTTGGGAGGTTGTGGGCCCACTCTTAGGGCATAGCAGGGCTGGTGGTCTCTGTAGGATTCCCCTTCTGGCCGGGTTGTTGGTTTTCTCCCTCCCTCCCTGCTCCCGCTGGGGGCGCTGTATGGGGTGCTGTAGGGGTGCTGTAGGGGTCTCCCTGGCGTCCCCGATGTTAGCCAGAATGTGTTTGTGCACTTTTTTTGCCGCCGTTTGGAGCGGCCGCCATGTTTATGATGAGTAGATTCTAAGCTCTGTGTGAGGACAGCAGTAATTTTGGATTCTGCACATGCTCCTGATCGGGTGCCATCTTGGATGTGGGCAAAGGCCTAGTAAGGGCAAGCGGCCATTTTCCCTGTGACATTTTCCATTGAGTTTCAATAGGCACCTTTTGTCTGGGCTCGAGGGCTGGGCCTCTAGCGGTGTGAGGTCACCTCCTCCTTCTTCACACTTCTCCTGTGCAGGACGCTGCTGGCAAGTACTGACAGGCTGGGGGATTTTAGCTCATTCCTCTGCCATTTTTCGACCAAATCAAATTTTACTTGTGGCTAGTTTGTTTTCTCAGGGGGCTCTTTTTGTTAGTGCAGATTGCGGGGGGGGGGGGTTGGGGGTCCGCGGGAACCGCCCCGCCAGCGTCCCTTTTTCATTTTAAGGCAAAAATGGACTCCCAGGACAACCGATTCCTGGCGGGGGGCTTCAGGTACACCTGAATCCTCTTCCATGGCCTCCATATCTGCTGCTCTTGCGACTCTGGCGTCCCAGGTGAATCTCCTGATGCCGGAACGCTCCTCCAAAAAATGGCCTGTGCCCTCTCAGTCCTCTGACTCTGAGCCTGAATTGGTTGCCACGGACGATGGTCCCGGTCCTCCGCTTCTGAGAGGGAGGAGGAATCTTCCTCCTTGGTAGCGCGGGAACGCGCTGCGATGGATGCTCTCATTAGCGCCATAAAAGAAACTCTTAATCTCGATGATGAGCCATCTCAGTCAAGTAAGCGCTCTGCTTTCGGGTTCTGCAGACCCCAGAAGTCGGGTCAGGCTTATTTGTGCCCTGAGGAATTTCACGAGATTGTGAATGACCAGTTCACAGTTAGACAAACGTTGGACGGTGTCCCCAAAAGTGGATCACACTGTGTCTACGCTGAATAAGTCCACCTTGATGCCAGTAGAGGATTCCTCGGTTTTCAGGGATCCGGCGGATAGGCATGTGGAAGCGCTCAACATCAACATTTATCTGGTGGCGGGTTCCCTGTTAAAACCTGTTTTTCGCCTCAGTGATGGCCTCTCAGGTGCTCACGACATGGTGCAAGGGGCTTCGCAGCACTCTGGTGGCGGAGTCGGCCTCCGACTGCCCTTGCCATGGTGGTCCGCTCATCCAACCGCAATGTTCCTGTGTGACACGGCCTTGGACGAGGCTCCGTTGGTCGCCCGCTTGGTGGTGGGGATTGCGATCCGCCGCATTACCTGGTTAAAGAGCTGGACGGCTGACGACGCGTCCAAAAAGACAGTGTCTGAGGTACCCTATGAGGGGGGTCGTCTTTTTGGGGAAACTCTAGAGGAGTTAATTAAGGAGCTCACAGGAGGTAAGGGTACTCTGTTGCCCCAGGTCCCTAAGGGTAAGTCCCCCCGCACGCGGAGGGGGCCCTCTTTCAAGACTCAACGTAATTCCTTTCGTGCCTTTGGGACGCAGGAGAAGGGTAAACCCTTATGACCTCCCGGTGGCCACAAGAAACCGTGGACGGGTAAGCCAAAAGCTGGTCAATCTGGCTCGGCGGCCCAGTCCACCTCTTCCTGAAGGGACGCCCTCCCCCTTTGTCGGGGTGGGGGGACGTCTGCGTTGCTTTCAGGAACCCTGGTTGTCCGGCATTCAGGACAGGTGGGTTTACGAACTGATTCGTTCAGGGTACAAGATCGTGTTTTGATCTCGCCCCACAGACAGGTTCTTCCCGTCCAACCTCCAGCTGTCCCCCGATTGTCTCAGAGATCTCATGGGGGCAGTGCACGATCTGCTTGCCCAAGGAGTCATTGTACCCGTTCCTTCACGGTAAAGGTTTTGCAGGTTTTACTCCAACCTGTTCACGGTGCCCAGGAAAGAAGGCAAGGTGCATCTGATTCTAGATTTGAAGTCTCTGAACCGCTTTGTGTGGGTACAGAAGTTCAGGATGGAATCCATCCGGTTGGTGGTGGCATCATTGAGGCCTGGGGACTTCCTGGCTTCCATCAACTTGAAGGATGCGTATCTACACATCCCTTTTTTCGAGGGTCATCAGAGATATCTCCGCTTCACGGTGGCTGGGGAGCACTACCAGTTTGTGGTGTTGCCTTTCGGTCTCGCTTCGGCTCCCAGGGTTTTCCCCAAGGTGTTGGCTCCAGTTCTAGCTTTACTGCGTTTACGGAGCATTGCGGTCCTCGGTTACCTGGACGACCTCTTGTTAAGGTCGAACTCATGTGTGACCTTGGCGAGTGATCGGTCCGTGACGGTTCAGACTCTACAGGAGTTCGGGTGGACCATCAATTTTCAGATTTCAGGAAGTCAGCACTGACTCCCTCAACTCGTATTCAGTACCTAGGGATGGTCCTGGACTCTGCTCAAACTCTGGTCTTCCTTCCAGAGGATTAACTCGGGAACATACGGGAAGAGATCAGGGCTCTCAGGCACAACGATCTCTCCTCTTTGCGGACCTGCATGCGGGTTCTGGGCCTGATGGTTTCGGCCTTCAAAGCAGTTCCGTTTGCTCAATTTCACACCAGGACTTTGCAAGCGGAGATCCTGGACAGGTGGGACAGGATGCCTCAGTCCTTGAAAAGGAGGATTTCATTGAGGAGTTCGGTGCGGTCGGATCTCTTGTGGCTCCGGTCGCCGTCCTTGACGCAGGGCCAGACCTTCCGGCCTCTGTTATATACGATTCTCACCACGGATGCCAGCCTGTCGGGCTGGGGAGGAGTTCTGGGCACGCTTTGTGTCCAGGGGACGTGGTCAGCGGGGGAGTCTTCGCTACCGATAAACGTCTTGGAGCTCTGAGCGATCAAGCTTTGTCTGTTCCGGTGGTCATCTCAGTTTCAGGGGTGTCCTGTCCGGGTACAGACGGACAATGCCACGGCTGTGGCTTATATCAATCACCAAGGGGGCACAAGGAGTGCCTGGGCGGCCAAGGAAGTGGCCGAGATTCTATCTTGGGCCGAATCGCATGTACCGGCGATCTCGACCGTTCACATTCCGGGTGTGGAAAACTGGCAGGCAGACTATCTGATTCACCAGACTTTGGACCAAGGGGAATGGTCCCTACATCCGGAGGTGTTTCACCTCCTGTGTGCACGGTGGGGGACCCCGGACGTGGATCTGTTCGCGTCCCATCTCAACAAAAGGTGGAAAGGTTCGTGGCCAGGACTCGCGATCCTCTGGCAGACGCCGCGGACGTTGGTGTTGCCTTGGCACCGCTATCGGCTATTGTATGCCTTTCCTCGGATTCAACTGTTGTCCAGGTTCCTCCGCAGGTTGGTGTCGGAACGGATGTCAGTCATTCTAGTGGCCCTGGACTGGCCTCAGCGGTCCTGGTACGCAGACATCGTTTGGATGGTCGTCGAACCTCCCTGGCGGTTTCCACTGCGAGACAATCTTCTGTCTCAAGGACCGATCTTCCATTGTGCTCTACAGTCTCTGGCTTTAACGGCATGGCTGTTGAAAGCCAGGTCCTGAGGGATAGAGGTCTTCCACAGGCGGTCATCCTTACTTTGTTAAAGGCTCGTAAAGCCACTTCAAGGAAGATTTATCACCACACCTGGAAAGCGTATATCGCGTGGTGCGAAGCGCATGATCTTCACCCTCGTTCCTTCTCGGTGGCGAAGGACGTGGATCAGCATCTGGCGCAGACTACGGTCAAGGTTCAGTTGTCGGCCTTGGCCATCTTTTTTCAACGACCTTTGGTGTCGCATTCCTTGGTCCGCACATTCAACAATAAAAGTGATGAAAAGAAAAAAAAAATGAAAAGGATGGTGTAAAAATTTAAATAAAAAAAGTAAAAAAAAATAAATAAATTAAAGCACTCCTATCCCTCTGTGCTCGCACACATAGGAGAATGCAAGCATCTGTCTCGTGTTGTATGTAAACCGCAATTGCACCATGCATGTGAGGTATCACTGCAAATGTCCGATCGAGGGCAGTAATTCTAGTAGTAGACCTCCTCTGTAATTCTAAAGTGGTAACCTGTAAAGGCTTTTAAAAATGTAAAAAAAAGTAATTTGTCACCGTTGCATGGGCGTGTGCAGTTTAAAAGCATGGTTGTATTTGATATTTATGTACTCAGCAAAGGATCATATTTTATACTTTACCAAACAATTGGGCAAGATATTATGTTTGTGCGTTAAAACTTAAAACTCCAAAAAGTGTCTTCATTCCCCAAAATGTTGCGTTTCGAAAACATACGCAAATACTTTGTGACAAAAAAAATTGCAACGCTCACTATTTTATTCTGTAGGGCCTCTGCTTTAGAAAAAAAAATATATATATATATATATATTTGGGGGTTTACAGTAATTTTCTAGCAAAAAGAATAACAAAATGTGTCAGAAAAGGCTTGGTCTTCAAGTGGTTAGAAGAGTGGGTGATGTGTGGCATAAGATTCTAATGGTGCACATAAAATGCCAGGACAGTTCAAACACCCCCCCCCCCCCCCCCAAATTACCCCTTTTTGGAAAGTAGACACACCAAGCTATTTGCTAAGAGGCATGTTGAATCTATGGAATATTTAATGTTTTACCACAAGTTTTTATTTTTAATTTTTTTTACACAACGTTGTTACCTAAATTATATATTGCTCACGCATGCCATGGATATATGTAAATTACACCCCAAAACATGTTGAGCGCAATGGTTGTTATAGTAATTTGTCTTTTTTGTATCTTGTCAATAAAAAGAGTTTAAAAAAAAGAAACCCTAAAGGCGGTGATTGGTTTTCGGGGTCCTGTATGCAGCTAGACTGCCAATAAGGTCTCTCACATGTGGTATCCCCATACTCGGGAGAAGCAGCAGAATGTGCTTGGTGTGTAATTTCACATATACCCGTGACATGTGTGAGGTGACAACTTTGTGTAAAAAAAAAAAAATAAATAAATAAAATTTGTAATTATCCAGAAACTTGTAGCAAAACATAAAATATTCCATGTGCTCAACATGCCTCTCAGCAAATAGCTTGGGGTTTCTACTTTCCAAATGGGGGGGGGGGGGGCTTGTGCTATCTTGGTACTTCAGGGCCTCAGAAACTGTGATAGGTAGTGAGGAGGTGAAATGAGCAATTTACGCCCTTTGAAATGCTGAAGACGGTGATTGGTTTTCGGCACCCGTATACGGCTAGGCTCCCAAACAGTCTCACACATGTGGTATCTTTTTTTTTTTTTCAAAATTTTCAGTCTTTTTTAGTTCATATCGCAAAAAAATAAATCCCAGTGGTGATTAAATACCACCAAAAGAAAGCCCTGTTTGTTGGGAAAAAAGGAACATACATTTTGTTTTGGTACAGCCTTGCATGACCCGTTAAAGTAGCACAGTGCCAAATTGGAAAAAAAAGTCTCTGGTCAGGAAGGGGGTAAAACCTACCGGGGCTAAAGTGGTTAAGATTAGCTGAAAAATCAAGCCAAAAAATAAAAACGTTTGCCATTCCACAGTGAGAACACAGAATAAAATGTAATCATAGAAGAGCTGTGAGCTCAATGATATTCTAATTATTTGAAATGTACCTGTACTACAGTGATTTCCAGCTTCCACATGGATCAGCCAGGTATTAAATGTGCATTCTTAAATTGGTCCAAGCTGGACCAATGTAACTATGCAAAGAAAAGGCTGCATCTATAGTAAGATATGATGAAGTGAGAGCAGACTATGAATTTCTGCTTTTCAAAACCTTCTTATGTTCTGATACTCTTTAAAGTAAAGATTGTTTAAACATACAGTAGACATTTGGACACTTTGTACAAACATTGTGCCAAGTTTATGGTATTAGAAGTGTGTTTAATTTCAGGCTGCTGAATCTAGTTGCTTTGCTTTCTTAGTTATCAAGGCGACAGGCAAGAGAGATGGGCAGCAGTTCAGTTCAGAGAAAATATGTATCAAGCTCTCAGTGCCATAATTGTCATTACTAGACCCAATAAAGCTCAGTTTAAACTGAGAACCAAGCAACAGTGCGTGCAAGATAAGAGAAGAGGAATGAAGCCAGTTCTACAGACCGGCCTCAATTTCCCACTGTTAAAGTGATACGAGTGTTCCTGGAATGTTCTTTTCACTCGCAATGCAGATCTGCTCCCCTGTCTTCCTGCTCTTGCACCATTCCTGTAATACCAGTTATGCAGAGGTCTCTAGAGTACAAACCAATTTAGCAAGGTCGTGCTTTGTAAGCCTTGCGTGTGTATAAACAAGCACAGATAAATTACTAGGTGTGGGTTGGTCTTTAGAGTGAATAAACCGGATATTATTGCTGCTGCATGAAACATGCCGAAATCTCCCAGGACTTAAGATTACAATGATCATTAACTGTCTCAATGATCATTCACTGTCTCAGACATAAACACAAGAGTCATTGTCCCTGTGAAATTCCTTTTCAGATGCAAAACATATGAATATATTTTTAATGGGCTGTAATACTGATATCTAACGAGAAACCCTTGTCTAACAAGTTAACAACATTATTAGGTATAATATTTAGGTTTTCATTTTGTTAGATCGGGTTGAGCAAGTTGTTAATATTTGGTCTTGTACTCCACTGCCAGATCCTGTTGGTCATGAGTAAAAACCAGCTTCTTTTGTGAACAACATTAAAAGGCCTGTTGGAAGTTGGGTGCTCTCAATAACACTTTAAAGATATTAGTTGTTTATGATGTTTGAGCCTTTCTCAGACTTTGAGCTTGTGTAATGTATCCCAATCACAATTACATCCTTCTACTTCTAGGTTAAATCCTAAAAACATACACCAACGACCTACTGTGGCACTTCTGTGTGGACCTCACATCAAAGGAGCACAAGGCATTAGTTGTGGTCGTCATTTGGCCAATCATGATGTAGACGTTATCCTTTTCTTACCAAATTTTGTTAAAATGTTGGAGCCTGTTACGAACGAGCTGAATCTGTTCTGTCGGACTGAAGGCAAGCAGGTGTCAAATGTCAAAGGTATGTAATTTACATGTATTAAACTATCAGACAGAACCTGTTTTCTATTGTCTGTCTGTAGCAGTCATTTGCATGTCTGTGCTTTAGGTACATCTGGAGAGATATCCTTAACTTAAAGCTGGATGAGTTTTTAAACTAGGATTGAGGGGGGAGGGTAAATTAGATTATAATATACAGTAGGTCAGACAGGGGTCAGCCCTATTGGTGGGTGGAATGGGGAAAGATGGGAGGGGGGGGGGAGTTATGGCAGAGGATAAGAAGGTTCCCATGTTACAAACAACCATTGGAAATTGTACTATTTGTACCAAAATTAAAAAAAAGCAAAATAAGTGTGCAAAATGTGACAATGAATTAAAGTGTTTGTTCACCAATGCCAGATGTCTGCCAAGCAAAATAGGTGAGTTGGAAGCTCTGGTGCACGAGGAGAACTATGATTTAATTGAACTGAATCTTGGCTTCATTCTTCACATGACTGGGCTATTAATATTCTTGGCTATGCTCTCTTTGGGAAAGACAGGGTAAAACGGAGGGGTGGGGGTGTCTGTCTCTGTGAGAAGTGATCTCAAAGTGAGTGTAAAAGAGGACCTAGTTGATGTAGAGTGTGAGGCGTCTGAAGCAGTATGGGTTGAAATGTACAAGCCCAAATCCCAAAAAGTTGGGACACTGTACAAATTGTGAGTAAAAAAGAAATGGACTAATTTACAAATCTCATAATCTTATATTTTATTCACAATATAATATAGGTAACATATCAAATGTTGAAAGTGAGACATTTTGAAATGTCATGCCAAATATTGGCTCATTTTGGATTTCATGAGAGCTACACATTCCAGAAAAGTTGGGACAGGTAGCAATAAGAGGCCGAAAACATTAAAAGTACATATAAGGAACAGCTGGAGGACCAATTTGCAATTTATTAGGTCGATTGGCAACATGATTGGGTATAAAAAGAGCCTCTCAGAGTGGCAGTGTCTCTCAGAAGTCAAGATGGGCAGAGGATCACCAATTTCCCCAATGCTGCGGCGAAAAATAGTGGAGCAATATCAGAAAGGAGTTTCTCAGAGAAAAATTTGAAAGAGTTTGGAGTTATCATCTACAGTACATAATATCATCCAAAGATTCAGAGAATCTGGAACAATCTCTGCGCGTAAGGATCAAGGCCCGGAAAACCATACTGGATGTCCGTGATCTTCGGGCCCTTAGACGGCACTGCATCACATATAGGAATGCTACTGTAATGGGAATCACAACATGGGCTCAGGAATACTTCCAGAAAGCATTGTCGGTGAACACAATCCACCGTGTCATTCGCCGTTGCCAGCTAAAACTCCATAGGCCAAAAAAGAAGCCAAATCTAAACATGATCCAGAAGCGCAGGCGTTTTCTCTGGGCCAAGGCTCATTTAAAATGGACTGTGGCAAAATGGAAAACTGTTCTGTGGTCAGACAAATCAAAATTTGAAGTTCTTTTTGGGAAAACTGGGATGCCATGTCATCCGGACTAAAGAGGACATGGACAACCCAAGTTATCAGCGCTCAGTTCAGAAGCCTGCATCTCTGATGATATGGGGTGGCATGAGTGCGTGTGGCATGGGCAACTTACACATCTGGAAAGGCACCATCAATGCTGAAAGGTATATCCAAGTTCTAGAACAACATATACTCGTCGTCTCTTTCAGGGAAGACCTTGCATTTTTCAACATGACAATGCTAGACCACATACTGCATCAATTACAACATCATGGCTGCATAGAAGACCTTAGACTCACTCACCTATAATGTGCTGCTCTGCTGCTACTCACCTAATGTGCTGTGCTGGTGGCAGGGGCCAGGGCGCTGTGGTGGCAGGAAGGATGGCAGGGCACTGTAGTGGCACTGGCAGGCCAGTCAGGCGCTGTTGTGGCAGGCAGCCAGTGCACTGTGGGGTGACAAGCAGCCAGGCTTTACTTTCTCTCAGCAGTCGGCAGGACACCTATTGTTCTTCTAAACCGCGCAGGGCACTGCTGGAGGGGGTGGGGGATGGAGCACTGGAGCCAGCCCCAACACTGTTTAGGCGCGGAGGAATAAGTTCCTCCTCCACTGTGAATGCTGGGGCGGCGGGCCAGGCATATGACGTCACAGGCGGTAGGCGATCTAGCAACCAGTGATACAGGAAGGAAGCACAGCAGAGGCAGAGCGGTCAGCGGTGCGGCCGGCATCGATGTGGGAATTGGGATTTACTTCTGTCTGCAGAGCGGCGCCCCCCCCCTTTTCAACAGTAGATCGGCCCTGCGCTGCGTACCAGTACGCTAAAATCACGTTCTGGGCGCGTAGGGAGAGGTGGCGGTACTCTCAAGAGCTTTTTTCGGAAGTGGCGGTACTGAGTACCGGTGCGTACTGGCCCACTTAAAGCACTGGTCTGGGATTAAAAGTACCATTTCAGTCTTTGCAGATGACATCAAGCTTTGCAGTGGAATAACTTCTTTACATGTCTCCAATTTACAAGCTGACCTCAATGCACTTTTTCATTGGGAAACTATGTGGCAAATGAGGTTTATTGTTGATAAATGTCAAGTTATCCACTTGGGGGCTAAGAATATGCATGCATCATACAGTCTAGGCGGAGTAGAACTGGGGGAATCCATATCGGAGAAGGATCTGGGTGTTCTGGTAGATCATAAACCTAATAATAACATGCCTTGCCAAGCTACGATTTCCAAAGCAAGTAAAGTGCTTTCTTGTATTAACAGAAGCATGGACTCCAGAGAGAGAGAGAGAGATAATTTTGCCCCTGTACAAATCATTAGTAAGACCTCATCTGGAATATGCAGTTCAGTTTTGGGCACCAGTTCTTAAAAAGGATATCGGGGAACTTGAGAGAGTGCAGAGAAGGGCAACCAAACTGATAAGAGGCATGGAGGAGCTCAGCTATGAGAAAAGATTAGAGGAACTGAATGTATTCTCTCTTGAGAAGAGGAGATTAAGGGGGGATATGATCAACATGTATAAATACATTCCAAATAGTGAACTTGGTGTTGTTCGCTTTAAGGTCAACACAGAAGATAAGGGGGCACTCTTTACGTCTAGAGGAAAACCGATTTAGTCTCCAAATACGGAAAGGTTTCTTCACCGTAAAAGCTGTGAAAATGTGGAATACACTCCCTCCAGAGCTGGTTCTGGCTAGCTCACTAGATTGCTTTAAAAAAGGCCTGGATTCTTTCCTGGGTGTACTTGATATAAGCAGGTACTAATATTTATAGGTAAAGTTGGTCAAGGGAATATCAGATTGCCTCTTGGGGAATCAGGAAGGATTTTTTTTCCCCTGCTGTAGCAAATTGGATCATGCTTTGCTGGGGTTTTACCCCTTCCTCTGGATCAACTGCGGGTATAGGATTGTGTATTTGGGATTGTATGGTTGGGTTTTCATTACTGTTTTTTTTTTTTTTTTTTTATTGGTTGAGCCAGGTGAATTATACCTTGGTTTTTTTCAGGACAAATAGGGCTTTCAATTTGTAGTAAATGGTTATCTCCTGATTTTTTTATTTTTTTGTATTTCTAAAGAAAAATTAGCACAAAATAGTTTAAAAAAAAAATAATAATAATTACATTTAGCTGTATATTTCTTACTACCATAACCTACCACCAAAGAATAACCCAAAATAAACTCTCCTGCTCCTGACGATCGCAGCGATACCACATATGTGTACATTATATGTTGTTTTTACCCGTAGTACAGCCCAGAATCAATAGTGTGCATTTTGTTTTTTTGTTTTTTTTGTCTTACCTCAAACATACTGATACGAATTAAAAAAAAAAAAAATATATATATATATATATATATATATATATATATATATATATATATATATACATACTGACCCTGAACTTTGATGTTGACCTTTTGACCCTTACTTGACCCTACCTTGGCTCTGACCTAGATTAAACCTTGATTTAGATTTTTTTTTTTTACACACATTTTTTATTTTTATTCTTTGCAAGGAGAGAGAGAGTGTATCTTTCCTCTCTGTTCACAGAGAGAGAGAAACACAGGGGCGGGCTTCACAGCCAATCGGAGGCTACCACAGTGATCAAGTGACCTGGAATCGGGAGTTCCAGGTCGCGATTGCCAGTACGGGACCCGGGGTTCTCCGTGACACCTTGGTCTCTGCACTGTGCGGCGTGCACAAAGGGAGATACACATATGTGGGGCCCCACTGCAAAAAGCCCATTGCTGGGGGGGCTGCATTTATGTGTTCTGTCGGTGTCAAGGGGTTAACCTACCAGCATGTCTTTGGAGTGGGGGAGGAAAGGAGTACCCAGAGAAAACTCATGCAGGCACAAGAACATGCAAACTCTATGCAGGCAGTGCCGTATTTGGAGTTTGAACCAACAAACCTAGTATTAACCACAGCTTTGGTTGTAAACTTTGTTTCTTAGTACAGTCGTGGCCAAAAGTTTTGAGAATGACACAAATATTCATTTTCACAAAGTCTGCTGCCTCCAGTGTTTTTAGATCTTTTAGTTAGATGTTACTATGGTATATTGAAGTATAATTACAAGCATTTCATAAGTGGCAAAGGTGACAAAATACATGGAGTTTATGCAAAGAGTCAGTATTTGCAGTGTTGACCCTTTTTTTTTTTTTTTTTTTTTTTTTTCAAGACCTTTGCAATTCCCCCCCGGCATGCTGTCAATCAACTCAGTCCTGGGACCAACCTTGTTCAATTTATTCATAAACAGCATTGAGGACGGGATCAGTAGCTCAATCTCAGTTTTTGCAGATGACACAAAATTGGGCAGGGCAATAACTTCACAGCATGAGGCAGATATCTTACAGAATGACCTGCACAAAATAACAGAGTGGGCAACTAAATGGCAAATGAGGTTTAATGTGGAGAAGTGTAAGGTTTTGCACTTGGGGACTAAAAACATAAAAGCACAATACACTATAAGGGGGGGGGGGGACCTTTGGGGGAATCAAAAAATGGAGAAAGATCTGGGAGTCTTAGTAGAGGATAGACTAGGCAATAGCATGAAATGTCAAGCTGCAGCTGCCAAAGCCGGCAGAATATTAGCATGTATAAGGAAGGGGATGTATTCCAGAGATAAAACTATAATCCTACCACTTCATTAAACCCTGGTCCGACCACATCTGGAGTATTCTGTCCAGTTCTGGCCGCCAGTCCTCAGGAGGGATGTGTTGGAGCTGGAGAGAGTCCAAAGAAGGGCAACTAAACTAATTAGGGGATTGGAGGACCTTAATTATGAAGAGTGTTTACAATCGCTTGATTTATTCTCCCTGGAGAAGACGCCTGAGAGGGGAAAAGATAGCAATTTACAAATACCTCAATAGTGATCTCCGCATAGAAAAAAAACTATTCAGTCACAAGGAGTACGTGAGGATGTGAGGACATACAATGCGATTAGAGGATAAGCGTTTTAACCCCAGGCAACGCAGGGGGTTCTTTACTGTTAGGGCTACAAGATTGTGGAATTCTCTACCACAAGAGGTAGTTACTGCGGGAAGTATGGCTACTTTCAAAAGACTCTTGGACATACATCTCAAGGATCAGAACATTAAGGGGTATGAGAAATTATTACGGCCACACACACCTACACAGGTTGAACTGGATGGACTATATAGTCTTTATTCATTCTCAACTACTATGTAACTTCTGGGCCACATCCTGACTGATGACAGCCCATTCTTGAATAATCAATGCTTGGGAGTTTGTCAGAATTTGTGGGGATTTTTTGTTCACCTGCCTCTTGAGAATTGACCACAAGTTTTCAATGGGATTAAGATCTGGGGAGTTTCCTGGCCAAAATGTCTGTTTTGTTCCCCAAGCCGCTTATCACTTTTTCCTTATGACAAGGTGCTCCATCATACTGGAAAAGGCATTTTTCCTCACTAAACTATTTTTGGATGGCTGGGAGAAATTGCTCTCGGAGGAGGTTTTTGTACCATTCTTTTATTCATGGATGAATTTTGAGTGAGCCCACCCCACCGCCTTGGCTGAGCAGCAACCCCAAACATAAATTGTCTAAAGATGCTTTACTGTTGGCATGACACAGGACTGATAGTAGCACTCTTTTCTTCTCCGGACAAGGTTTTTTTCCTAATACCTCAAGCATTTGGAAAGAGAAAAGGACTTTACCCCAGTCCTCAGCAGTCCAATCCTTGTACCTTTTGCAGAATATCAGTTTGTCCCTGATGTTTTTCCTGGAGAGAAGTGTGGCTTCTTTGCTGCTCTTCTTGACACCAGGCCATCCTCCAAAAGTCTTCTCTTCACTGTGCGTTCAAATGCGTTCACACCTGCCTGCTGCCATACCTGAGCAAGCTCTGCACTGATGGTGCCCCAATCCCATAGCTGAACCAACTGTAGGAGACAGTCCTTGCGCTGGCTGGACTTTCTTGGGTGCCCTATAGCCTTCTTCACAAATGCAGTGAAAATGTTTTTTTTATTGGATTAAGTTCATTTTCATTGCAAAGAGGGACTTTGCAATTAATTGCAATTTATTTGATTACTCTTCATAACAGTCTGGAGTATATGCAAATTGCCATAATAAAAACAGAGGCAGCAGGCTTTGTGAAAAAAATGTCATTCTGAAAACTTCTTGCCACAGCTGTATACCTTTCCTGATCACACCCACATCAGAGTCCTATATGCCTAATTAAACTGGAAGTAAGGTTAGAAATTCCTGGCCTATATCACTTCCCAAGTGTTTTTTATGTCCACTGGGAGAGGTGTAAAATGTTGTTTCGGACTAGCAAAAGACCGACCTGTTATTAAAAGCAGTAGGATTATAGGATTAGTTCAGGCTTACCTGCCATGTGGTGGGGTTTGCTTTATCTTTAATTGATGCCCTGGTACAGGCTAAGACTTGGTGGAGGAGTATAGTGCCTATTATGACCAGATGCCCCAAAAGGGTGTGGCCATGAGTTAGGTGAGGGTAAGACAGTGCAGTTCAGCCCTAGCACTGGGATGCCCGAGACAGTAAGGACACACTAACATTGTTGTAGAGGGTTGTAGTAGCAGAGTTGCTGCTGTGTTGCAATGCATTTTCTATTCAGCTGTAAAATCACTAGTACGCCATGATCACTAGTAATCGCACAGGACAACATAATCTACTGAAGCTGACAAAGAAAAATGCTCAATGATGAATTTTGTAGTACTAGGAATAAAATTGCAGCCGTTGAAAGGCATGTGTCATGCTGATGCCAATTATTTGTAAAGGTTAGTGTACACTACAATGCATCTCTGAAGAGTGATCTGTGGTCAGATTGCACTTCAGAGAGCATTTGACAGGCAGTAAGCAGACATTGTATTTCCTCCTCACTGCCTGTTTAAACTCAACACTATTCCGCTGCAACCGTACACTGCATACGGATGCAGGGCTCCCCCATTTAGTTGAATGGGGATAATGTTTCCCACACCAGAATGCAAAACGTCGTGACATATGCCCCCCAGTGTCTTTACAGCATCACGGGCAAAGTTTTGGGGGGGGGGGTGTTATTATAGCTCAGCTGCACATTGTTCCTGCCCCCTCAAACACAAGTGTACACAAGGCCTTTCTCAGTTGCTGATTTTGTGCAACATTTGAAGTTGGCAACAGAATCACCAGCTTAAGTATGTAATCATGTTATCCAGTACTGCTGCTGACCCCAAGGTCGCACCAGCAACTTGTAGCTGCCTGAGGAATTGTAGTCATTTGCAGCAGCATGAAATATAGTAATCAGAGATAAGTGATTACCTATAGTGCTTGCTAAAGTATATCAACCACAATAGTGAGGAAATAAAAATGACAATATAAAAACCACAATATAAAAAACTTGCTGTAGATATTAAAATATAGTACTAATTAGATAAATAAAGTATAAATATAAAATGAGTATTGTGCTCCGTAATGTGACAAATGACGATATCTAAAAAAAATATTAATCAATAGTGGCTAAAGTTCATGTGCACAAAAACAGTTGATGAATTATAGCAAACAGTCCATAATAAAGTATCATCCACCAAAATGTGACTTCTAAGTGAAAAAAACAGTCCAAAGATTACTAAAGTGCAGGTGCTTCTTTCTTTCTTTCCCAGGTATCCCTTCACTGTGGAAAATAGATAAATTTCAAACTCACCAGAAAATGTGGGTCCTATATGCCTTACGGCATTAAGACCAATCGTGCTTAAAAGACCCTCTCCAGGTCCGGATGCATTCCCTCCTGGCGAATAGAGCTATCCCTCTGCAGTACCACTTTTACTGCTAGTAGTCTCCAAAGTGGGTATATTTCCTTCAAACACAATTGCTCCTTCTTGGAATGATAATCCTCCAGTTGGGTCACCTCCAATCACGGGTGTATAATAAAAGGAATAAAAAAAACGGATAGTGCAGTACTGTTTGAAAATGGTTTAATATTGCACACAACCCCGGTCACTCCAACAAATACAATCCCAGTGAGGTGATAAAAAACAGGTAAAAAACATCAGGAAGGTTCAATAAAAACAAATGGTATCAAACGGTGAGGCAAACGTGAATATTACTCCATAAAAACAAGCAAAAAACGCTGCCATACATGTGAGCTGCAAGTGGAGAGCGGTAGTTCCGGCTTGCGTTCCACTAAGCCCGTATGACGTCATGACGTGCGTTCCACCTAACGAGTTTCGTCATTGGCTAGACGTCTTCAGTCTTCTCTGAAGACGTCTAGCCAATGACAAAACGCGTTAGGGGGGGAACGCAAGTCGTGACGTCATACGGGCTTAGTGGAACGCAAGCCGGAACTACCGCTCTCCACTTGCAGCTCACATGTATGACGGCGTTTTTTGCTTGTTTTTATGGAGTAATATTCACGTTTGCCTCACCGTTTGATACCATTTGTTTTTATTGAACCTTCCTGATGTTTTTTACCTGTTTTTTATCACCTCACTGGGATTGTATTTGTTGGAGTGACCGGGGTTGTGTGCAATATTAAACCATTTTCAAACAGTACTGCACTATCCGTTTTTTTTATTCCTTTTATTATACACCCGTGATTGGAGGTGACCCAACAGGAGGATTATCATTCCAAGAAGGAGCAATTGTGTTTGAAGGAAATATACCCGCTTTGGAGACTACTAGCAGTAAAAGTGGTACTGCAGAGGGATAGCTCTATTCGCCAGGAGGGAATGCATCCGGACCTGGAGAGGGTCTTTTAAGCACGATTGGTCTTAATGCCGTAAGGCCCTGGTCCCCAACCCTGGTCCTCAGGGCCCATTGACAGGCCAGGTTTGCAAGATAACTGAAATACATCCCAGGTGATATAATTTGCTGTTCAGTGATTGCATTGCTCTAGTCTGCATCTCCCCAAGGTAATACTTAAAATCTGGCCTGTTAGTGGGCCCTGAGGACCGGAGTTGAGGACCACTGCCGTAAGGCATATAGGACCCACATTTTCTGGTGAGTTTGAAATTTATCTATTTTCTACGGTGAAGGGATACCTGGGAAAGAAAGAAGCACCTGCACTTTAATAATCTTTGGACTGTTTTTTTCACTTAGAAGTCCCATTTTGGTGGATGATACTTTATTATGGACTGTTTGCTATAATTCATCAACTGTTTTTGTGCACATGAACTTTAGCCACTATTGATTAATATTTTTTTTTAGATATCGTCATTTGTCACATTACGGAGCACAATACTCATTTTATATTTATACTTTATTTATCTAATTAGCACTATATTTTAATATCTACAGCAAGTTTTTTATATTGTGGTTTTTATATTGTCATTTTTATTTCCTCACTATTGTGGTTGATATACTTTAGCAAGCGCTATAGGTAATCACTTATCTCTGATTACTATATTTTATCGTCAGCACTAGCACTTTACTATAGCAGCTGCAATCTATTTATTCACTTTCATCTATTCATAATATTTTTACTATATTATCACTAGGTCCTCAAACACCTTTATAGGTCCCCTCATTTGGCGCGTGTAATATACTTTGTATATTTTTTTCTAATATTTGCAGCAACATCTCTGTAACCATCTAAAAATTCCCAGAGAAAATAGGCAGAAAGATGTTCTTGCTACAAATCTGTGCACCAAAGTTGCTACCGTAGTAAGCTTTTAGAGCTTGCAGCTGGGGAGTGTTAAAAATAGGCAGTTGAGCCATGGTTTTACCACCCCCTGAAGCTGCAAAGGCAGCCAGACAGAGTTGTAGAGGGGTTTATGCTTTGCTTCACAACTGTGGCAAAAATTATACCCATGTTGTATTCGGCAAGAGCTGCCACAAATGTAAGCAAATGTATATGTTGCAAACTCTGGGCTATATAAAAACAATACAGTAAACTAATTAAGAGATAAAAGGAACAGCCAGCACTTGCATACAGGATACACTATATGCTATAATCATACACAAGTGCAGCTCTCCAAATAATATAGAATGATAAACCAGCAAACCGTGCCATAAATAAATCCTGATGGCTACAGCTGGTGAATATGTATTTTATATACACATCAAGGAACAATTTACCAGTTTAATCTGATTTAAAAAGAATGGGACTTAGTGAGACAAATATGGATGGCTGAATCCCTGATTCCACAAAATAGGAACAAAAGGGAACCATGAGGAAAGGAAATACCCTTAATTCCTATACATGAAAAATACAAAAAACATTAAAGACAATCCGAGAAAAGGAAAAGGAAGGAAAGGGGTGTAATAAATAAAAAACAAACTTTCTGGATAATATGTGCAACCAAGATAATAAGAATGAAAAGCCAAGGAAACCAACAACCATGTTGGTTATTGCTGTAAATATTACAACAGAAATAAACTCTCCAAACTGCCTCAAAAATAGCGAATAGAACGCGGTAATGGCAAGTAGCATGTGCAGCCTCATGTGGCGACGATATGTCGAGCGGACATGGGGCCACCCTAAAATAGTCCAAGAAAAAGAGGCTCCTCCTTCCGCCTCTTATTCTCCACGCTGCGTCCCACTGTCTCGATCAAGGCGGCCAGGGATTGCGGCGTTCTCCCATGACAGTGACGCACTTAACGGTTAAATCGGAAGTGACGTCTGACGTGAGTCAAACAGAAACCCGAAAATAAAACTATGACAACAGCGAAATAATATTAATCAAAGCCATTCCAATCCACACATGATTGGGACAAGCTGAACCAAAACAAGAATCAAAGAAATATAAAAAACAAGTCTCCCAACATGCAAACTCCATACATGCCCTGCAAAAAATAAAAAGGGAGGGAAAGGAAATACATTACCCACCATGTAGGACATGGCTCACCAGCTACACAACACATACTAATCCTTAATAAGAATAAAAATGACTTATTTTAAATAGGGCTACCTCTTTCTAGGGGCCATCAGGGGCGCCTTAAATAAAAAAAAAAATTAAATACATTTGACACTAACTTTTACCTTTTTTTTTGTTATCTTCATTGCTCTTACAAGGGATGAACAACATGCCTTCTAATAGCATGAGCGGTGACCGGTCCTCTTTATTGAGAAACTTGTGGTCTATTGGACCCCAGATTTCTCCTTTGGCCTCCAATGCAGCCAATCAGGCACAAATTGGTCTAATTGGCTTCTTAACGGCCAGGTAAACAAAGAAGAGAAACAAACAGGGACAATTCTCATCACTTCCTGTTTCTGACATCACACAGTGGGAGGAACCTCTCGCTGTGTGCCCAGAACTGGATGCCATCCTTACCAGACTCCCCATTTGCTTATTAGAGCCCAGTAAACGTGACGGCAGGGGGTGTGACCTCCTCCAGCTGCTTCTAAAAGTAATCCAGCGGCTCGTTAGCCGCTCGGATTACTTTTATTTTTTGCGCAGAATCCCTGACCCTAAAAATATCGCACTCCTTGCTGCAGCAATAACTGAGATATCACCCTTCCCATCCGAGGACGTTTATAAATGTACGGTGGCTAGGAAGTGGTAATAGCAGTTTGCAAATTTTATGATATGGCCGCAAAGTCGGTTATGATTAATTTCTGGTTTTGGGGTTTTCCTTCCCTTCCAGTTAGATGTGGTGTATAAGATGCATGGCTCTGCACGGCTTCCGTGCCCTGGATGACATCCTATATGATGAAACATGTTAGGCAGAGGCAAAAGCTATGAGATCACCATGCATGTGCGCTAGCTACAATGCCTTTCAAAAGTATTCACCCTTCTTGGCATTTTTTGTGTTTTGTTGCCTCACAACCTGGAATTAACATGGATTGTTTAAAGATTTGCATCATTTAATTTACAGAACATGCCCACAACTTTGAAGATGTTTTTTTTTTTTTTTTTTTTGTGAAGCAAACCATAAATGGGACAACATAACAGAAACCGTCAATGTGCATAACTTTTCACCCCCCTAAAGTCAATACTTTGTAGAGCCACATTTTGTGGCAATCACTGCTCCAAGTCGCTTTGGATAAGTCTCTATGAGCTTGCCACATCTTACCACTGGGATTTTTGCCCTTTCTTTGCAAAACTGCTCCAGCTCCTTCAAGTTGGATGGTTTGCGCTTGTGAACCGCAATCTTTAAGTCTGACCACAGATTTTCTATTGGATTGAGGTCTGGGCTTTGACTAGGCCATTCCAACACATTTACATGTTTCCCCTTAAACCACTCAAGTGTTGCTTTTGCAGTGTGTTTGGGGTCATTGTCCTGCTGGAAGGTGAACCGCCGTCCTAGCCTCAAATCACGCACAGAGTGGTACAGGTTTTGCTCGAGAATATCCCTGTATTTAGCACCATCCATCTCTCCCTCAACTCTGACCAGTTTCCCAGTCCCGGCTGCTGAAATACATACCCACAGCATGATGCTGCCACCACCATGTTTTACTGTGGGGATGGTGTTCTTTGGGTTTGCTGTTGTGCCATGTTCTTTCCATTAGGTTATGATAGATTTGATGGTGCTCCTGGGGATCAACAAAGATTTTGATATTTTTTTTATAACCTAACCCTGACTTGTACTTCTCAATAACATTATCCCTTACTTGTTTGGAGAGTTCCTTGGTCTTCATGGCAGTGTTTGGTTTGTGATGCCTCTTGCTTAGGTGTTGCAGCCTCTGGGGCCTATTAAAAAAGGTGTGTGTATATGTAATGACAGATCATGTGGCACTTAGATTGCACACAGGTGGACATCATTTCACTAATTATGTGACTTCTAAAGGTAATTGTACCAGAGCTTTTTTATGGGTTTCATAACAAAGGGGGTGAATACATACGCACATGCCAATTTTTTGTTTTCTATTTTTAAAAAATAGTTTTATGTATATATTTTTCTCATTTCACTTCACCAACTTAGACTATTTTGTTCTGATCCATTACATAAAATTCAGATTAACCAAACATTGAATTTATGGCTGTAATGTAACAAAATAGGTAAAAAGTCAAGAAATTCTGGGTATTGTAGTTTGGAGAAAGAGAGGAATTTGTTAATATGCATTATAACTTCCTAAAGCAGGATACTACATCAACAGTGATGTTAAACATTTTTTTTAACTACTTCCATACCGAGTCATGTAAAATGACGTTGGCAAAGTGGTTGTAAGGATCCGGGCCGCCGTCATATGACGTCGCCCGGATCTCCCCTCTACTGCGCGCCCCCGGGGGCGCGCAGCGCGGCGATCAGGGGTGAGGCTCGTCCCTCGGACATAGCCCATCCCTGATCAAGGTAAACAGCCAATAGAAATTGGCTGTTTACCATGTGATCGGCTGTGTCAATCACAGCCGATCACATGAGCGGCTCCAGCACGAGCCGCTCGTTCTCTCTGCAATGCGCGCCCCCGGGGGCGCGCAGAGCAGCGATCGGGGAACGAGGCTCGTCCCTCGGACAGAGTCGATCCCCGATCTAGGTAAAGAGCCAATGAAATTGGCTCTTTACCACGTGACCGGCTGTGTCCAATCACAATCGGTCACAAATGTCTACAGAGAACACGGTAACTAGCTGTCACCGTGTTCTCCTCCTCACACACTGATCCTGTGTGAGGAAGAGAGTGTGGTAATAGCTAGTTACCAATTACGGTGCACCCCAAACACACTGATTGCCCCCCCCCCCCCAATATAGAGCACCTGTCACTAGCCCATCAAAGTACCCGAGTACCTGTCACCAGCCCATCAGGTACTCAGATGACAGGTACTCGGGTACTCTGATGGGCTGGTGACAGGTACTCGGGTACTCTGATGACGGGTACTCGGGTACTCTGATGACGGGTACTCTGACGACGGGTACTCGGGTACTCTGATGACAGGTACTCGGGTACTTTGAGTACCTGTCAACGGAGTACCCGTCATCAGAGTACCTGAGTACCCGTGTACCTTCCACCTGCTCATCAGAGTACCTGACGCCTGAAGTACCCGAGTACTTGCCGCCTGCTCATCAGTACCCATCACTACTCATCAGTACCTATCACGTATCAGTACTGATCATCAGTACCCATCAGTACAGTATCACCTATCAGTATCAGTACTACTCATCAATACCTATCATCTGCCTGTCACCTGCCCATCAGAGTACCCGAGTACCTGGCACCTGCTCATCAGTACCAGAGTACCTGTCACCTGCCCAGCAAAGTACCCGAGTACCTGTCACCCTTCATACAGCCACCATGTCCAAGTCCAAAAAGGTTTATATACGTCCTCCGTTTAAACCTAAATACCGGTGTTATGGCAGCAGATAGCTGCCATAACCCTGGTATTTTTTTAAACGGTGGACGGTTGGCTTTCCGATAACGGATTCACCGTGGGATCACCCTTCCGGGATGGCGGAAGAGGCGCCCCCCCGCAGCGTTCCGGTCCTTTTCCCCGCTTACCGGACCCGCCGGCAGCGGGGAAAACGATCCGGTCCCAGATCCTCACAGACAGGATGTCGAGTGAGGGCAAGCTTGCCCTCACTTGACTCTATGGTCTTGGAGGACCGGAGCTACGGAAAATGTTGTTGCCTAGCAACCGGTTTAACCACTTGCCTACAGTGCACTTTCACCCCCTTCCTGCCCAGACCGATTTTCAGCTTTCAGCGCTCTCACATTTTGACTGAGAATTACTCAGTCATGCAACACTGTACCCATACAAAAATTGTGTCCTTTTTTTCACACAAATAGAGCTTTCTTTTGATGGTATTTGATCAATACTGGGTTTTTTATTTTTTGTGCTATAAATAAAAAAAGACTGAAAATATTGTGAAAAAACGCATTTTTCTTTGTTTCTGTCATAAAATTTTGCAAATTAGTAATTTCTCTTCACAAATTTTGGCCAAAATTTATACTGCTACTTATCTTTGGTAAAAATAACCCAAGTAAGTGTATATTATTTGGTCTTTGTGAAAGTTATAGAGTCCACAAGCTATGGTGCGAATCATTGAAAATTGATCACACTTGATCACACCTGATGTACTGAAGGCCTATCTTATTTCTTGAGACACTAAAAAGTCAGGAAAGTACAAATACCCCCCAAATGACCCCTTTTTGGAAAGTAGACATTCCAAGGTATTTAATAAGGGGCACGGTGAGTTTTTTGAAGTTGTAATTTTTTCCCACAATGCTTTGCAAAGTGAAGATTTTTTTTTTTTTTTTATTTTTTTTTACAAATTGCCGTATTAACAGGTTATTTCTCTCACACAGCACATGTATACTTGCAACTACACCCCAAAACACATTCTACTACTCCTCCTGAGTATGGCGATACCACATGTGTGAGACTTTTTCACAGCCTGGCCACATACAGAGGCCTAACATTCAAGTAGCCCCGTCCGGCATTCTAGGAGCACAAATTACACATATAATTTCCTGACAACCTATCGCACTTTTGAAGGCCCTGGAGCACCAGGACAATGGAAACCCCCATAAAATGACCCCATTTTAGAAAGCAAACAGCCCAACGTATAATTTTTGAGGCATAATGAGTCTTTTGAATATGTCATTTTTTTCCACAAGTTTTTGGAAAATGTGGAAAGAAAATGAAAACACATTTTTTTTTACACAAAGCTGTCCATTTATGCAATATTTCTAACACATAGCATGTACATAGCAAAAATTGCACCCCAAAATACATTCTGCTATTCCTCCTGAGTATGGCGATACCACATGTGTAACACTTTTTCACAGCCTGGCCACATACATAGGCCTAACATCCAAGTAGCGCTTTACACAAAGTTGTCCATTTATCCACTTTAAGACTGGGCCTATTTTTGACACTTGGTGTTTACAAGCTAAAATCATTTTTTTTTGCTAGAAAACTACTTGGAACCCCCAAACATTATATATTTTTTTTTAGCAGAGACCCTAGAGAATAAAATGGAGATCGTTGCAATATTTTTTATCACACCATATTTGCGCAGCAGTCTTCCAAATGCGGTTTTTTTGAAAAAAAATTCACTTTTTTGAACTAAAACATAAGAAAACAGTAAATTTAGCACAATTTTTTTCCATAATGTGAAAGATAATGTTATGCCGAGTAATTAGATACCCAACATGTCATGCTTCAAAATTGCGCATGCTCACAGAATGGCGCCAAACATTGGTACTTAAAAATCCCCATAGGCAACATTTTAAAAATTTCTGCAGGTTACTAGCTTAGAGTTACAGAGGAGGTCTTGGGCTCAAATTATTGTTCTCGCTCTAACGATCGCGGCGATACCTCACATGTATGGTTTGAACACCGTTTACATATGTGGGCGGGACTTGCGTATGCGTTTGCTTCTGCGCGCGAGCTAACGGGGACAGGGCGCTTTAATTTTTTTTTTTTTTTTTTTCCTATTTATTTTATTTATTATTTTTTTATTTTTACACAGTTTAAAAAAAAAAATGTTTTGATCATTTTTATTCCTATTACAAGGAATGTAAACATCCCTTGTAATAGAAATAGCCATGACAGGTCCTCTTTATTGTGAGATCTGGGGTCAAAAAGACCTCACACCTCACAACTACACTAAAAAAGCAAAAAAAAAAAAAAAATTGTTGAAAGAGGAAAAAAAAAAAAGCAAAAAAAAAAAGCGGCCCTTTAAACCGGTTGCTAGGCAACGACTTTTGACGTAGCTCCGGTCCTCCAAGACCATAGAGTTGAGTGAGGGCCATCTTGCCCTCACTCGACTTCCTGTCTCTGAGGATCCGGGACTGGATAGTTTTCCCCGCTGCCGGCGGGTCCGGTAAGCTGGGAAAACGTCTGGGACGCGGCAGGAGGGGGGGGGGGCACCTCTTCCCCTGCACCGTAAGGGTAATTCCGCGGTGAATCCGCCACTGGGACCACCCTTATCTGAAAGCCGACCGCCCGCCGTTTAAAAAAATACCGGGGTTATGGGGGCTATCTGCTGCCATAACCCCAGTATTTAGCTTTTAATGGCCGACGCATATAGTCGTTAGGCGGTCAGTAAGTGATTGCATGTATATGGCAAACAGGTGACGATGACTGATGGGGTGACAGGTGACGATGACTGATGGGGTGACAGGTGACGATGACTGATGGGGTGACAGGTGACGATGACTGATGGGGTGACAGGTGATGATGATTGATGAGGTGAATGGTGACGATGATTGATGAGGTGACAGGTGACGATGATTGATGAGGTGACAAGTGACGATGATTGATGGGGTGACAGATGACAATCACTGACGGGGTGACATGTGACGATGATTGATGGGGTGACAAGTGACGATCACTGATGGGGTGTCAAGTGACGATGATTGATAGGGTGACAGGTGACGATGACTGATGGGGTGACAGGTGACGATGACTGATGGGGTGACAGGTGACGGTGATTGATGGGGTGACAGGTGACGGACGATGGTCACTGATGGGTGACAGGTGACGGGCGATGGTGCACGGCGGTACTGATGGCAGTCTCTGGTGACCGGTGAACTTTAGGCTATGTTCACATGTGAGCGTAGCGATCACGGGCAGAATCACTGCGATTCTGCCCGTGATCCAGAAATCATTGCAAATCGCGGGACGCCTGTGCGTTGCCCGTGATTTGCAATAGCACCCCAAACGCTGTGCGATGTTGCAGCGATTTCCGCCTGCCGAATCGAGGTAACATCACGCAAACAACGCATGACGCCCCAAAGAAACTCTTGTACCTTTTTTGGGCGTCATGCGATGTTTGCGCGATGTTACCGTGATTCGGCAGGCGGAAATGGCGGCAACATCGCACAGCGTTTGGGGTGCTATTGCAAATCACGGGCAGCGCACAGGCGTCCCGCCATTTGCAATGATTTCTGGATCGCGGGCAGAATCGCGGTTATTCTGCCTGCGATCGCTACTCTCACATGTGAACGTTATGGGTGTCAATTTCTGGGCACTGATGAGGTGACTGTTGGGTGACAGGGGACATTGGGGGGGGGGGGCTGAGGACTGTGTGTGGGGACCTTTATTAGTGTGATTTTTACTTTTTACAGGGGTACAGAGCAGTAACTCAATGTTTCTAGCTCTTCTCCCCTCATACTGGAAACTGTATGAGGAGAGAAGAGCTAGTAACACTGAGTTACTGCTCTTTGTTTACATTTTGTGATCGGCTGTGAATGGATTCACAGCCGATCACATAGTAAACAGTCACTGTCAGTGACTGTTTACTACCGCCGGTGACAGCTGTGTTCCTACGGAACACAGTGCCACCGACATGACCGCGCTGCGCGCTCCCGATCGCGCATGCGCGGTCATCTCCCGGGCGCCTCCATTGTGATCGGCTGTGTCATTGGAACACAGCCGATCACGTGGGAAACAGCCATGCCTATTGGCTGTTTCCCCCCTGCCGGTGATCGGCTGTGTCCCGGGGACACGCCGACACCGGCAGTGCACGGCGGCGCGCCCGCGATCGCGCGCCTGCCCTGCTTGAATGGGCGGACGTCATATGACGGCCGCCCAGGATAATAGCCGCCCGCACCGGCGGGCGGTAAGTGGTTAAAGGCCCTTTTTTTTTTTTTTTTTTTTCATTTTATATAATAATTTTTTTTTTTTTTTCTATCTTTTAGTGTACTTGTGAGATCTGAGGACTTTTTGACCCCAGATCTCACAAAAAAGAGGTCCTGTCGTGCCTATTTCTATTACGAGGAATGTTTACATTCCTTTTAATAGAAATAAAAATGATCAATTTTTTTTTTTTTTTTTTAAACGGTTAAAAATAAAAAATAATAAATAGTAAAAAAAAAAAAAAAAATTAAAGCGCCCTGTCCCCGTGAGCTCGCGCGCAGAAGCGAACGCATACAGAAACCCCGCCCACATATGTAAACTGTGTTCAAACCACACATGTGAGGTATCGCCGCGATCGTTGGAGCAAGGGGAATAATTTGAGCCCTAGACCTCCTCTGTAACTCAAAGATGGCAACCTGTAGAAATTTTTAAATTGTCGCCTATGGGGATTTTTAAGTACCAAAGTTTGTCGCCATTCCGTGAGCGTGAGCAATTTTGAAACATGACATGTTGGGTATCTATTTACTTGGCGTAACATTATCTTTCACATTATGGAAAAAAATTGGGCTAACTTTACTGGTTTCTTACTTTTTAATTAAAAAAAGTGAATTTTTTCAAAAAAAATTGCGTTTGGAAGACCGCTGCGCAAATACGGTGTGATAAAAAATATTGCAATAATCTCCATTTTATTCTCTAGGGTCTCTGCTAAAAAAAAAATATATAATGTTTGGGGGTTCTAATCAGTTTTCTAGCAAAACAACTGATTTTAGCTTGTAAACACCAAATGTCAAAAATAGGCCTAGGCAAGTGGCTAGGATGCATGATGATGCTCCTTGGATGTTAGGCCCCTCTATATGGCTAGGCTGTGAAAAAGTCTCACACATGTGGTATTGCCATACTCAGGAGGAGTGGCAGAATGTATTTTGGGGTGTAATTTTTGCTATTTACATGCTATGTGTTAGAAATATCCTATAAATTGACAACTTTGTGTAAAAAAAAAAAAAAAGGTTTTCATTTGTTTCCCACATTTTCCAAAAACTTGTGGAAAAAAATGACACGTTCAAACGACCCATAATGCCTCATAGAATATACGTTGGAGTGTTTGCTTTCCAAAATGGGGTCATTTTGTGGACTTTTCCATTGTATTGGTGCTCTAGGGCCTTGAAAAGTGTGATAGGTAGTAAGAAAGTTTTATGTGTATTTATGCTCCTAGAACGCCTGAAGGTGCTTCTTGGACGTGGAGTCTTTTTGTGGCCAGGCTGTGTGTGGTATCACCATACTCGGAAGGAGTAGCAGAATGTATTTTTGGGTGTAATTTTTGCTGTGTACATGCTATGTGTTGGAAATAGCTTATAAATTGACAACTTTGTGGGAAAAAAAAGAAAAAAAAAATTTTCTTCATTTTCCCAAGAATTGTGGGAAAAAATTACAACTTCAAAAAACCCACCATGCCTTTTACTAAATACCTTGGACTGTCTACTTTACAAAAAGGGGTCATTTGGGCGGTATTTGTGCTGTCCTGACATTTCAGGGCCTCAAGAAAGGAGATAGGCAGTCAGTACATCTGGTGTGATCAATTTTCAGTAATTGGTACCATAGCTTCTAGACTCAATAACTTTCACACAGACTAAATAATATACACTAATTTGGGTTAATTTTACCAGAGACATGTAGCAGTATACATTTTGGCCCAAATGTATGAAGAAAAATTTATTTTTTGCAAAATTTTATAATTGAAACTAAAAAAAAGTGTTTTTTTTTTTTTCAAAATTTTTGCTCTTTTTTTGCATATATCACGAAAAAAAAAAAACCCCAGTTGTGATCAAATACCACCAAAAGAAAGCTCTATTTGTGTGAAAAAAAAATGATAAAAATTTTGTTTGGTTACAGTGTAGCATGACTGAGCAATTGTCATTCAAAGTGTGAGAGTGCTGAAAGCTGAAAATTGGTCTGGGCAGGAAGGGTGTCTAACTGCTCTGTATGGAAGTGGTTAATTACATGGCGTTAATGTACTATCTTTCTGCCCTAGGCCAGATTTTGGCATCATAGGTGAAATAATCTTAAGTTATTACACACTAACCGTTTCTACTTTGAGGCTTTGTTTACACCTGTGGTTGGGGGACAGTCTACAGTCTATTACATTGTAAGGAGGCTCATATAGGCGAAGTAAACAAACAAAAAAAAAACATACTGGCATGACTAAGTCATCAGAGAATACATGGTTTAGCCAAGCATTGTATGTAGTGTCAAAATTGTTTGTTTTCAGTGTGTTGCTCCCTCTTGTCTTGTCATTATGAGGGGGCTGACGTTCCCCCGATGTTTCTTCCGGGTTCGCAGGCTCCGCGATGTGAGTGGTTGGAGCCGCGATAACATTATTCGCATGCGGTTCCGGCAAGAAGCTCAAGTTCTGGCACGATCCTATCTATAGCGTGGTGATATCTTTCCTTTTTATTTATTTTTTTTGGGCGATTTTGCTCCTGCTTCTCTTCCTCTCTGAATTACTCTCCTTTTTTTGTGTGTGCTTGCCTTGCTGTACTGACTTTCTTGCAACTGAGAGATAGAACTTGGTGACTTAGGAACCCATTAAAAGGGTTGAAAATATTTGAGAGACCGCTAATATAAAGTTAAGCATGAGAGGCAAGTCAGAAAGGAGTGGTGTAACCACAAAGTCATCGAAAGCAAGTGCCAGCCCTAGTACATAATTCATGAGGATAGCTTGGAAAAACAACTTCCGGATAAATCACAGGGAGCCCGATTTGAAACCGGCAGAAGTAAAAAGTGGTCTAAACAGGACATCATAAGGCCTGGTTCTCAGGGAACAAACCAGGCCAGAACAAGCACTGGATGCCAACATTGAAGTAGACCACAATGCAGAACAAACATCAAGCAATCGCTTGCTCACAAAGGGGGAAATGGCTGTCATGCTTGCAGAATTAGAAAAATCCCTAAAAATAGATTTAACAACGATCCGTCAAGATTTGGCTCATTTATTGTCGCATGTTGAAGAATTGGAAAAGAGACAAGACCGTTACATACAGACAATAAAGGATTTAAAAAGAGAGGTGAAAGAGCTAAAAACGGAACATAGAAGTCTCGCTTATAAGATGGAGAATCAAGAAAATAGACGTAGGAGGAAGAATTTGAGAATATGTGGTCTACCAGAAGAGACTCATGGCGAAGTCCTACTGGATGATAAAATGAGAAAGATTTTTAACCCGTTGATGGACGGAGGAGAAGTGGACCAGACAAAGATCGAGAGAGTACATCGGCTTAGGAGACCAAGATATATCTCAGCGAATACCCCCAGAGATGGTATCATAAGATTCCAAACTTATTCAGATAAGGCCCAGATCTGGGCAAACCTGAAAAGGAAACCATCTATAAATGATGAAAGTGTAAATATCCAGATCTTTTCAGATCCATCACAGGCCATGTTAAGAAGAAAGAGGCTACATTTGTGGAATCGCTGCAAAATCAAGAAATACAATTTAATTGGGGCTTTCCAGCCTGTCTGATAGGTAAAAAAGACGGACGTTCAGCAACATTAAGATTTCCTGAGGAAACTCGAGACTTCTGTGGAAAATTGGACATTTCCATACCAAAAATGCCAGGCTGGTATGATGAGGCCAAAACATTGGAGACCATACGAGCAGAACAGTGGCGACTAGCCTAAAAAAAATAAACAATCTTCCCTGGAACGGATCGAGGGGGGGGGGGGGAAGAGTGGTTGTGGAGTTGGGGGTGGGTGGGGAAGGAGAATTAGGATGTTGGTAGAGTGATTTAGGTTTGGCAGCCTAGCTGGGCCCTGATACCTCTCACCAGAGAGGGAAGTTCATGAACGGGCAAGTAGAGCATCACCCCGAGGCAAAGGAGTAGAGGGCAGAGAGAGCCAATGGGCAGTTCTTCCAACGTCTACTTTAAGACCATACATTGGTAAGACCAACATCACGCTGGGAACAAACATGCGGGGGGGGGGATGGTTTGGGAGGATTTAAATGTGAGGGGAAAGGGAAAATACAATGCGCTGATCTCATGGTTCTACCGGCTGATGTCACCACTACTATTGAATTTAATTGTGGATCCCTGTGGTAGTTCTGTAGAGGATACCCCCCATTCCCTCACTCGGCTTGGCCGGATGAGGGAAGGGGGGGCAATAAATTGCTAGAGTCGAGAGGATTAGTCTTTCTATTCCCCCACGCACTCGATGTACTCAAGATTGGACTATATAATGATCGAACATAGGCTGATAGAAGCAGTTGTTAGCACATCAATAGGGACAATGACTATCTCTGATCATGCCCCAGTCGCTATGGAGATAAAACTTCCAGGGTCCCATAGAAAAATAAATATTTGGAGAACAAATGAAGAATTATTGCAAGATGAGGAAGTGGGAAGAAGAGTAGAGAAGGAATTGGACCAATATTTCCTAGTAAATGAAACCCCAGATATGTCCCTAGCCACGATATGGGAGGCTCATAAAGCATACATCAGAGGAATATTTATCTCAATAGGCTCTAGGAAAAAAAAAGAACTATTCATATAGATTAATAACAGATACATGAGCTGGAACAGAAACATAAAGGAAATATGGATGATGAGATGCAAAAAGCTCTAGTATTAAAAAGAGATAAACTGAGGGAATTGCTAGAGGAAGAGATCAGACAATGCTTTACTAGTCGCTAGAGAAAGATGGATATAAATGGGGAAATAAGGAAAATGTTTAGATGGACCATTAAAAAATAAAGAATAAAATAAATACATAGAAAAAATAAAGAACAGTAAAGGGGAAATGGTGTATTCAGCAACAGAAAAAGCTAGAGCCTTTCAAAACTATTATAAAACTCTATACACCATTCGTCAAAAAGAAACACAAGAAGTAGAACAATATAGAAAACAAAAGATACAAGAATATCTAAAGGATTCGAAGTTGCCCAAAATAGAAATAGAAAAATTATCAGTATTAGAGACACCAATATCACAGCAGGAAGTAAGGAAGGCATTAAAGAATTCTCCAACTGGAGACGGGTATACCACCCGTTACTACAGGAGAGTCAAGGAAATAGTGGTTTGGAACTTTGCTCCTGTATGAATGAGATAGGCGAAAGGGGGAGATGAGAGTTGAATCACCGAAGGCATATATAACAGTATTACCAAAAGATGGGAAAGATGCAACCCTGTGTTCTAGTTATAGGTCAATAGCATTGGTAAATTAAGATACAGAATTCTATGCAAAAATATTAGCAACCCAATTAAAGGATTTGATGACAGAGTGGATCCATGCAGATCAGACAGGATTTATCCCAGGAAGAGAAGGAAAAGCTAACGGGATAAGAACACAATTACTATTACATAAGTCTAAAGACCATGATGTCTCGGCCCTCTTGCTGTCAATCAATGCTGAGAAAGCTATTGAAAGGGTGGATTGGGAGTTTATGGTCGAAACAAATGATTTAGGTATTGGACCAAAGAATATTCATTTGATAGGAGCACTATATAGAAAATCATCAGCATTGGTAAAAGTGAATGGTAACTTATCACCACAGTTTAAAATGTACAACGGGACGAGGCAGGGATGTCCTCTTTCGCCCCTATGTTTATCCTGTCATTAGAACCTCTACTGGCGACTATAAGGAAAAATGTTGACATAAGGGGAGTGAAGATTGGACAGGAAGAACATAAAATCGCAGGATATGCAGATGATGATTTGTTTTTCATCAGTAATCCTAGAATAACTCTCCCAAATATTATCAAAGAACTGAAGAGATATGGGGAATTGTCAAATTTTAAGATAAACCCAATGAAATCAAATTCTAAATACTGGGTTAAATAACACAGAGCAGGCTTTGCAGAGGAAAATCCCATTTACTTGGGCAAAATGAAAATTAAAATATCTAGGGATAAACATAACACCATTACCTGAAAATCTGTATGAAGCCACTTGTATACCTATGCTAAATGAAATAAAATCAAACATCAGAAAAATATTGAGTCGCCCACTCTCATAGTTAGGGAGAATAAATATGTTTAAAATGATAATGTTGCCCAAAATACTTCACAGATTTCAAATGTTACCTATTTCCATCCCGCTGGTATATTTTAAAATAATAAAAACAATGTTGAATTTTATATGGCAGGGGAAAAACCCTAGGGTGCAGTATGCGGCTCTCAGTAGAGATAAAATACAGGGAGGGACTAGCGACACCAGATATTGGAAGATACTACACAGCAGCGGTGATATCACGTATGATAGTGGACAAAAAAATTCAGAAAAAGATGGGTTAAGAGAGAAATCACAATAAGTCGAACACAACTGGATAGAAATATTTTGGATTCCACCAAAGTACAGGGAAATACATGAAGACATTCACAAAATAACGAGAGTTGTATATAAGACTTGGAATATGTCACATAGACAAGCCAGGTGGGAATACAACTCTCCGTTTTTATCATTAGAAGGCACAAAATATTTTCTACCTGGAACTGAGAAACAGTTTGGTGGTTGGTTGGTGAATTTGCAGCTAAAAGATATAACACACAATAGTAAGATTAGACCATATAATGAACTTAACACTAGGGGAGGGATTACACTAAATGAGTGGAGATATTTACAATTAAAACATTTTGTAGGTTCTTTGGCTCAGCTCATCAGATCAGAAAAAGAGCTGAACCTTGTGGAAAAGCTCTGTATGAGTGGACCGTTGGTGGACAGCCATTTTTAGGTCTCTCCAGAGATGCTCAATTGGGTTTAAGTCAGGGCTCTGGCTGGGCCATTCAAGAACAGTCACGGAGTTGTTGTGAAGCCACTCCTTCGTTATTTTAGCTGTGTGCTTAGGGTCATTGTCTTGTTGGAAGGTAAACCTTCGGCCCAGTCTGAGGTCCAGAGCACTCTGGAGAAGGTTTTTGTCCAGGATATCCCTGTACTTGGCCGCATTCATCTTTCCCTCGATTGCAACCAGTCATCCTGTCCCTGCAGCTAAAAAGCACACCCACAGCATGATGCTGCCACCACCATGCTTCACTGTTGGGACTGTATTGGACAGGTGATGAGCAGTGCCTGGTTTTCTCCAAACATACCGCTTAGAATTAAGGCCAAAAAGTTCTATTTTGGTCTCATCAGACCAGAGAATCTTATTTCTCACCATCTTGGAGTCTTTCAGGTGTTTTTTTAGCAAACTCCATGCGGGCTTTCATGTGTCTTACACTGAGGAGAGGCTTCCGTCGGGCCACTCTGCCATAAAGCCCCGACTGGTGGAGGGCTGCAGTGATGGTTGACTTTCTACAACTTTCTCCCATCTCCTGACTGCATCTCTGGAGCTCAGCCACAGTGATCTTTGGGTTCTTCTTTACCTCTCTCACCAAGGCTCTTCTCCCCTGATAGCTCAGTTTGGCCGGACGGCCAGCTCTAGGAAGGGTTCTGGTCGTCCCAAACGTCTTCCATTTGAGGATTATGGAGGCCACTGTGCTCTTAGGAACCTTAAGTGCAGCAGAAATCTTTTTGTAACCTTGGCCAGATCTGTGCCTTGCCACAATTCTGTCTCTGAGCTCTTCAGGCAGTTCCTTTGACCTCATGATTCTCATTTGCTCTGACATGCATTGTGATCTGGAAGGTCTTATATAGACAGGTGTGTGGCTTTCCTAATCAAGTCCAATCAGTATAATCAAACACAGCTGGACTCAAATGAAGGTGTAGAACCATCTCAAGGATGATCAGAAGAAATGGAAAGCACCTGAGTTAAATATATGAGTGTCACAGCAAAGGGTCTGAATACTTAAGACCATGTGATATTTCAGTTTTTCTTTTTTAATAAATCTGCAACAATGTCAACAATTCTGTGTTTTTCTGTCAGTATGGGGTGCTATGTGTACATTCATGAGGAAGAAGAATAAACTTAAATTATTTTAGCAAATGGCTGCAATATAACAAAGAGTGAAAAATTTAAGGGGGTCTGAATACTTTCCGTACCCACTGTGTGTGTGTGTATATATATATATATATATATATATATATATATATATATATATATATATAATGTGTGTGTGTATATGTGTGTATATATGTGTGTGTATATATATATATATATATATATATATATATATATTTATATATATATATAATATATATATATGTGTGTGTGTGTGTGTGTGTGTGTGTGTGTGTGTATATATATATATATATATATATTATGTATGTGTGTGTGTGTATATATATGTATATATATATATATATATATACATACATAACCTTATTTATTATATTATAATTTTATGATTTTGTGTTTCAAACTTTATCATACCCGAGATGTTATAAAGAAGAACGCACAGTAAAAAAAAATCATATGTAAATAGTTGGTTTGGGCTGCTCATTCTTAAGAATTACATGCAAAATAATAGTACCGCTTTCAGCACCTAAAATCGTAAAGAATCATACCGCCAGGGAGGTTAAAAGAACACGAAGTGCTGTGCTCAGAGCCATAAACCGCATTGCTATAGATGTGAACACCATCTAAATTAATTATAAGTGCCTATCGAGATGGTATATACCACCGGAAATAGCACATAAATGTCAACCAGAGAAATAAAATCTGTGTTGGAGGGGCTGTCAGCTGCAGGGCACAATGGTTCATATCTGGTGGGAATCAGAATATTGGTTAAGGATACAATAACTTATTAGTAAAATTACTGGTGAGAATATTACGGATGACCCCTGGACATGTTTCTTTCATAGAACAGATAGATCCTTAAACCAGTACAGAAATACAATCGTCCCAAATCTTTTAAATGCAACGAAAGGGATAATTCCAAAAAAAGGCTTGAAATAGAAGGTCCCACTGTAAGGGAGTGGTGTGGTAGAGTTGAATATATTTATGGTATGGAATATATGTGCAACAGAGATGAGGAACAAGTTGACAGCCTTTCCAGTAAATGAAGAAAATGGGCAGCCTTTAAGAAGACCAGAGATTACATAGAAATATGGAAAGATTAGGGAGGTGACTAAAGACTGGGGTCTGCTAAATGTATACAGAGAGGAGGTGTAGGAGTGTAACAGGGAAATAGAGTGAAAAACGTAAGGGGATGGGAGGAATAGGGGTAGTAGGTTATAGGGGGAATCAAAACGAGCTCGTAATTTGTGGAAATTCTTTTTTTTTTTTTAATTGATTGTAAAATTGAATTGAGAATTAATAAAAAAATTATAAAAAAAAAAAAAAAAACAGACAAGGCACAATTTCAAAGCGAATAGGCCAGACACCAATGGCGTGTTCTGGTTAATATTATTGAATGAATAAGCACATACAGCACACACTGCCGTCCTTCCTAAAATGCATTCTACCCATAGCTGGGCTAGTGAAACGCAACTTTTGGTGAAGGATGCCAGTGTGTCCTGTATGTGCTTGTACATTCTCTTTGAGGCCCTGTTCACATCTGGTGTTTTGGAATCTCACTGCAATAGATGCAAAACGCACCATGCGTATTTGGGTGCCATTTTTTTTTTTTTAATGCCACCTAAATGCGGTGCAGTTTTGCTGCAAGTTTCACACGATAAATCGTAGTAAACCACATCGCCCGAAACTTGTCTTTCAAAAGAAGCTCCTGCTCCTTTTTGGGATGACAAGATTTGCGCTGCAGTCACTGTCAGTTCTTGCTATACACAGAATCTGGCTGCCCTAGTTTTGATAAGTTTCCCTCTAAATAGTGACATACTGCTGTACGTCAGCTCATAACTGGTCCTAATTACCGCCAGTTTGCTCATCTGAGAACTGGCAGTATTTCAGCAAGAATCTGTCCCTGCCATAGCGACAGTTTCCCTAAAGTGGCATTAGTAAGAAGTAACTGAATTTGCTGCATAGGCCAGTAATTTTACAACCCCGGTGCAAATGCTTCCCTGAATTAGGAACAGGTAAGAAAATTAGTGACTGAAGTTGTTAAGCGTTCATTGAATTCCCCTGATTGTGTAATTACTGCAGTGCAAAGTTGTGTTAGACTGCCATCATGTGGTTGCAGAAAAAAGAAGTACAGTGTGTTAATGGTATTATGTAATTTTTCCTTACACCCATCTGTGACTTGTGTACAAGGGTCTAGCCCAATCTCTCATTACATAATAATTTCATAAGGTATGTTAAACCTGTAAGTGTAGACTGAAGTTGGACAGTAAACATTAGTATAAAATTGACTCTATATATATTTTAACTGCCCATCCCCCCTCACCTGATGAAGTTTCAGCTGGTTCATCAGGATTTTCTTTTGTTTGCTGGTGAGTTTTTAAGTAAGTCAGGTGCATAAGGTGGGTGCAGGTGTGAGTGATATTGCCCTGGGTTTAGGGGTAAGGAAATGTGTAAAGTGTAGTTTGAGGGATAGGTCCACCTTTAGGCTATGTTCACACTGACCTAACATGAAAGTAGTACATCGAATCAGACCCCGACCCTTCAACCTTGGCAAACGGATAACACTAGAAGTCTGAAAGAGTATAGCCGTGCTCTTTGAGCGCCTATGGAAATCACCGTGCTCCTGAGCGCCTCGACTACTGAAATTCCCTTCTCAGAAAGATTTCAACCAATATAAATCTGCTCTCCAAAAATACAATTCCAGTCTCCACACTGCCAAGCAGACCTATTTTATCACTCTCATTAACCACTTATTATCCCGTCCCCGGCAATTCTTCACTACCTTCAATTCTCTACTTCGTCCCCCTCTGCCTCCACCCACAACCTCATTCACTGCCCGGGAGATCGCCAACCACTTCAAACAGAAGATTGATACAATTTGTGAGGAGATCTCTGTTGTTAAGATACATTCCACGCATTACACATCATGCCCACAGGTACAATCACTACTTCCCTCGTTCAACCCCACCACTATAGACGAGGTTGCTAAACTACTTGCTAACGTCCACTTAACCATCTTGCCCTCTGGATCCTGTTCCCTCGCAAATGCTACATTCACCCTCTGGCTCTATTCTACGCTCTCTAACCCACATCTTCAATCTATCCTTTTCTTCTGGCATCTTCCCCAACTCTCTGAAACATGCACTAGTCAGCCCCATACCTAAAAAGCCCTCACTGGATCCAACCAATCTTAACAACTGTTTTGGCAATTTTCTACCACCTCACTTATTCGCTTAATGATAAATCTAATAAGTGATTACAACCTTTTGTCTATAAAAGAATCTAGCCAATGCTGTTGCGGCTATTACCAATAAAATCAATAACGAATGATAACTGCTAAAAAAATAAAGATCTAATTTAATTTTACAGAAAAGAAACTTTAATCAATTATCAATATTCAAATATAACGTAGGTGATAAAATCCTAAAAGCAGTGATGTTACAAATACAGTGTTGCCAATTGACAAAGAAAGTTACAGAAAGAGAAAGAAAGTTACAGAAAGAAAGGTACACAAAACAAAAAATTTACATTACACAGAAAAACCTTACGTTCTCATTGTGTCCAGAGATAAGAGGATGAAGGAGAGCTTGGCTGGCTTTTTTATACAACACTTTTGCCCCACTCCCATCTATCCAGGTAGAGACGCTCCCTTCCATATATCAATCTCCCACCTCCTTTGAAGTGACATTCCACAGAGTCCATAAATTATGCAACCAAATGGTCTAGGGAAGAGAAAATTTCACAGCTGTGTATGGTGTCCATTTTGTTTATCAGAATGCCCAAGCAGTATTTCACTGTAAGTCACATTAATAATAAAGATTATCATTAATGTAAGTTGAAAATAAAAAACATTGCAGGCCTCAAATCTCCATTACACAACCTACGCCCTTTTTCCTTTCTCCCCTTTTTTATCCAAACTCCTTGAATGTCTAGTCTACAACCGACTGAGCCTTGCCGAGAATAGCCTTCTTGATCCCCTTCAGTCTGGATTTCGGCCTCAGCACTCCACAGAAACTGCTCTCCTAAATCTTACAAACGATCTACTAACGGCCAAAACCAATAGCCCCTATTCTGTACTCCTACTCCTGGACCTTTCTGCTGCCTTTGCTACAGTTGGCCACCCCCTCCTCCTCCGAGAATTCCACGCCTTTGGTGTCCGTGACTGTACTTTTCACTGGTTCTTTTCCTACTTATCCAACCTTTAGCGTTACTTACAATTCTACTTCCTTTTCTCCTCTTCCTTTCTCTGTTGGGGTCCCCCGAGATGCTGTTCTTGGACCTCTCCTATTTTCTATCTACACCTCCTCTCTGGGTCAGCTGATCCCATGCATTCCAATACCATCTCTACACTGACGATACCCAAATCTATTTATCCACCCCTCAGCGCCCTCCCTCAGTTTCCTCACGTATCACTAATTTACTAGCAGATATATCAGTCTGGATGTCACACCACTTCCTCAAACTCAATCTATCCAAAACCAAACTTATAATTTTTCCTCCACCTCGTGCCCCTTCCCTCGATATCTGTCAAAATCAATGGCACAACTATCAGCCCATCCTCGCATGTCAAGGTCCTAGGTGTTGCCCTAGACTCTGAACTCTCCTTCAAGCCCCACATCCAATCATTGTCCAAATCTTGCTGCCTCAACCTCCGCAACATCTCCAAAATACGGCCCTTTCTAACCAATGACACAACAAAGCTCCTAGTTCACTCCCTGGTCATCTTGCGCCTCGTGGCTCGGTCACGGTATCCTCTGGCTGACAGCACAGTTGCCTACGTCTGATTTACGCCTTCCCTCCTCTCAAGCTTCTGCCAAGACTTCTACTCAGGATCGAGGAGCAAGGGAATCTGGTCATTTTAGTGGCCCAGGACTGGACTCGCTGGGCCTGGTATGCCGACCTGGTGTGGTTGGTAGCCGACGTTTCCTTGGAGGGCCAATGTTCCATCCTGCTTTGCAGTCACTGGCTTTGACGGCTTGGCTGTTGAAAGCCAGGTGCTGAAGGATAGTCTGAATAAGTGATTCCTACACTGTTAAAGGTTAGGAAATCTACATCTCGGAAGATCTACCATCCTACGTGGAAGACGTACATTGCGTGGTGTGAATCCATTGGGATTCCTCCTCGATCTTTTTTCGGTGGCTCGGATCCTTACCTTTACCTTTCTTCAAGAGAGGGGGTTGAACAGAAGTTGGCCTTGAGTACTATCAAGGGCCATGTGTCAGCCTTGGCGGTCTTCTTCCAATGACCCTTGGCCACACACTCTCTGGTGCGCACCTTTCTTCAGATTCGGTACTTGTTCCCACCAGTTCGGTCTCCGTTGCTGCCTTGGGACCTCAATTTGGTACTTTGGTTCTCCCTTTGAGAATCTTCAGGAGATTCCCCTGCTTACGTTGTCTCAGAAAGTGGCCTTTTTGTTGGCTATCACCTCTGCGCTGGGTGTCAGAACTGGTGGCGTTCTGTCATTCACCTAACCTGGTGATCCACCAGGATAAGGTGGTTCTTCGCCCCTTTCTGTCGTTCGCCCCTAAAGTGGTCTCTGATTTTCATTTGAATGCAGATATTGTGTTGCCTTCCCTCTGTCCTAGGCCTAAACATCCTAAGGAATTTGCCTTGCATGCCTTAGATGTGGTTCAGGGTGTACCTGGCAGCTACAGAGTCTTTTAGGAAGTCAGACTCACTATTCGTGCTCATGGACGGGCCTCGAAAAGGGTTGTCCGCTTCCTCTGCGACCATTTCCAGATGGATCAGACAGTGGTTCAGGCTTATTCAATCAAGGGTCAGCTTCCTCCTTTCCCTGTCAAGATGCACTCTACTCGGGCGCTCAGTGCCTCCTGGGCTTTCTGTCATCAGGCGTCAGTGACGCAGGTTTGCAAGGCGGCCACCTGGTCGTCGGTGCATACTTTCACTAAGTTCTATAAAGTGGATGTGTTGGCATCTGCATATGCTTCCTTTGGCTGCAAGGTTTTGCAGGCTGCTGTTTAGAGGACTGGTCCACTTTGAGGGTGTATTGTTTTTTTTCAGATGGGCTCCAGTTGTTTGGTTGAGCTCCTGTTGCCTGGTTGGCTAATGTTTAGCCTTGGGAATTTGTTGTTTTTGACACCCCTCATGTTTAACACTGCTTTGGGACATCCCAATGGTTATGAATACCAGAAGCTGTGTCCGTCAATGAACGAAAGAGAAAATGTGATTTTTGACTTACCGTAAAATCCATTTCTCTGATGTTCATTGATGAACACAGCACCCACCCCTCTGTGGAGTTATTATTCTCCTGGCACTGCTTGTAACAAAACTGAGTAACTATAGCAGAAAGAGGAAGTATACCCCCTGGGACTGCCCATGGGTGTAGCCAGAATCATTTTCTACCTAGTGTCATACTTCTGTAGGGGCAGTATAACCCAATGGTTATGAATACCAGAAGCTGTGTCATTCAATGAACATCAGAGAATTGGATTTTACGGTAAGCCAAAAATCCAATTTTTTTAATCCTACTTAAAATGCACTGACCATGACCTTTGACTCTGGCCATGACCCTGACAGTGACCTAGATCAAACCATGATCAAGATATTTCATCTTTATTTTGGTATTTTTATTTTTTTTACAGTGTCTTTTTGTTTACACTTTACAATGTATCTTTTTTTTTTTTTCCCAAACGCACACAGGGGTGGGCTGTACAGTGACTCCGATCACTGTGATAGCCAATCAGATCGTTAGTACTAGACTGGGAGTTCTCAGAAGAAGCTGCCCCATAGAATAAAAACCTGATTCTGTGAGGCCGCAAATATGCGTATGCTTGGCAGCATGGAGTTGAACCTTTTTTCCAAAAGAAAAAAAAAATGTTCTTGTGACTGCTTAAAAGTGTTCATTGGTTCAGGTTTTAACACCTTGTACTCCTATGCAACACTGCGTTGAATGTCATAATGTTTGTTTACTTTTTTAATGATGCCTCGTTTAGATGTGCATTATGGGACTACTGTAATATGTTTGCCTCTGTCATCTTTGGGGATTCTTTTTCCACTGAGCCACTCAAACTTTTTTTTACTTTTTATGGCTCCCCTGAAGCTTTAAATTTGGAACGTCCGTGGACTCCAGGATGGGGTAAAACAAATGGCTATTTTTTTCATTTTTAAAGACCCAAACAGCGGAAATAATTGTCCTGGTTGAGATCCATGCTGCGGGATCCCTTCTTTGTGCGCTAAAAAAAACCTTGGGTAGGCTGGTCATATCATGCTACTCCTACTAGTTATTCCAGGGGAGTTTCTATACTAATTGCTAAATCACTTACCTTTGAAATTTTCTCGGTGGAGACAGATCCCCAGGGTAGGTTTGTGTTTCTTTTAGCTACCCTGTCTGGCAACTCAATCCTGATCTTAGCCTATTACATACTACCGCTCTACAATGCTAACATTCTAAGTGATGGCTTTGTCTTCATGGCTAAACACCCCTCTATACCAGCCATACGGCTGGGTGATTTTAACATGGTTACTAATCCCAGTCTGGACAGGCTTACACAGGGAGCTGCCACGCCACAAGTGGATCAGGAAACCAGGTTTGGTCACCTTATGGCAGATATTTCCCTTGTAGACACTTGGAGAAACCTATACCCTGAAAAGAGGGCGTATTCCTGCTTTTATGCTTCTAACTCCACTAGGTCCCAGATAGATTACAACTCACCCCACCTTTTGCCCTAGACTGCTGTCAGATCATGCCACGTACTGGCTTACAATAACTGCCTTCTCTAGACCCCCTACATTCTGGTTGACTGCACTCCCAGATAACGATGCACTAAGTGAGGAGTGGGAGTCATTCTTTCGGATCAGTGACGGTACCTCTACTACCCTGATAGTGTGGGATATGTTCAAAACACATGCCCGCCTCCGGCTGACAGAACAAATCTCAAGGTTCACAATCCAGGGCTTCCTATGTCCAAGCACTTGACAAACTCTCTTTTTTGGAGGATCAGTATACTGCAGCACCCTCTTCAGACACCCTTGGTAGATTGAGACTCCAACAGGACTTGTAGAACAACTGAGTTATGAAAAAGCTAGGCACAAACAGTTTTTTACTAAACAAATCTTTGAGCATTGGGAGCGCCCAGGCAGACTACTAGCGTACATGGCCCATTTGGATACCCGAACCACCAGTGGTTATCACCTTGGACACGCCTGACGGTGATACCATTACGGAAGCAGAGAAAATTACTAAAATACTTGCTGATTTCTTCCATGACACTTACACATCCAAAGTTAATTATCCACCTCACTGAGTGTGCTCTTTGACCTTTCCCTTCCCACCCTGGCGGAGGCGCAGGTGGCTATGCTGGAGGTACCCATATCAGCTGATGAGGTCCAACAGGCCCTGGCCAGCTTTGCAACTGGTAAGGCTCCGGGTGTAGACAGCCTACTGATTGAATTATATACCCAATTTCTTATGCATTCTAGTGCCCAGGCTTCTGGCCCTCTACCAAGCCGCTTTTGATGCTCCCGACCTAGCCCACTCTATGCGAGAAGCCCTTATTGTTCTAATCCCTAAACCAGGGAAGAACCCCCTTCAGCCCGAGTCTTATAAGCCCATATCCCTGTTACAAACGGATGTAAACCTTTTGGCAAAAATCCTTGCAATTCTGCTTAACAAAGTGATCTGTCCCTGATTCATCCGAACCAAACAAAAATACAGCCTACAACACCAGACTACAGAAATTCAAGCCTCCCATGACCAAATCGGATCCAGGGTTGTGATTACACTTGACACGGCCAGGGCCTTTTATTCAGTGGAGTGGCAATATCTATGGCAATGTCTACGAAAATTTAGTTTTGGGTTGGTTTTGGCCCAATCACTTCATCAAATAGCTCACCATACTGTATAATGCCCCACGGGCCAGAGTAGTGGCCAATGGCTTGACCTCTGGTGCTTTTCGCGCCAGGGGTGTCTTATCTGCCCCCTGCCATATGCTCTGACGGTCGAACCATTGACTGTGTCACTTCGCTCCAACCCTGATATCCACGGCCAGAGCTCTGGCTCATTAATAGGAAAAATAGGACTTTATGCTGACATGATTTTATATCTCGCTGATTCTGGCCCCTCGTTAGGAACAGCACTGCAATTCATTGAACACTTCTGGCAAATTTTTGGGCATTAAAATTAACTGGTATAAATCCCAAATGCTTCCACCTGACATTTTCCCCCCCACCAATAGAGCAGGCCTTTCTGCCACTTCTTAGGGTTCACACATTCAAATACCTCGACATTAGAGTATCTAGAACACTCTTGGATTTCATTTCCTGTAATGTGAAACCCCTGATTTTACTCTTAAAAGCTAAAACCCAAGTCTGGGCTAAATTACCCTTAGGATTTGTGGGTCCGATAAATTTTGTTAAAATGACCCCCACATCTCTGGGCGGCTTGGTGGTCCCTGACCTTGGTCTATACTACTTGGCTGCACTCTATCCCACTTCTACCACATTGAATAGCATGATCAGTGAGGGTATCTGTCATTGGTCTGTCGGGACGCTGCATTCCTTATCCCACATCCGTTCTGAGATTTGCTGAGGGCCTTAGCCGGCTCCCCAGGTTCTGAGTCGAATTTGCCTCCTATATCAGCATAAGCTGATCTGGGACCTGGCGCTGACCCGGATGGATTATACTGCCCCACATAATAACACCCCATTGTGATTTAATAAACAGTTGCCTGAGCTTTTACAGATCCCGAACACGAGTATTTGGGTCTCCAGGGGCATATACCTATTGTTGCATGTATTACACCAGGGCAATTATCAAAACTTTTGACCAATTGAAATTGGAGTTTGCTCTCCCGAACCACGTTTTTTTAGATGTCTTCAATTGCGTCATGCCTTATGTGTGCAATTTCCGGAGGAGTGCCCAACCTTGGAGACCCTGGATGTTCTACTGGTGATATGTTGTCAGGAACATTGTAAACTAACATCCTTGTTTTACGATATGCTAATTACCCCTTCTGCGACTAAACTAGCATATGCTTTCAAATCCAAGTGGGAAACTGTTGTAGGGGAAATAGAGGATGAAGACTGGATTGAAATCCTTGTGGTTCCTTAACTTGTATCCCAAAATGTCGGACAGACTCACTCAAACCTATATACTCAATTGAGCCTACCTCGCATTGGAACGTATGGCGAAGTTCTGTCTGTCCCGGAGTGTCCTAAATGTCTGATCTCCATAGGTACCTTCGAGCACGTTCTCTGGCACTGCCCTCGGGGTGCCTGGATTCTGGGCTCAGGTTGTCCAGTTTCTACATGATCGAATGGGAGCTCCGGTGCTGATGGACCCCGGGCAATGTTTACTGGGATTATTTCCTGACGCTGAGATGGATAGACATACTGTTAAATTTATTCACAAAACATTGTTTAGTGCCAGCAAGGTGTTGGTCAGAAGCTGGATCCAGGCTACACCGCCAACCCTAGTTACATGGCTCAATGCGGTATATAATACTCTACCCTACAAAAAAAAAATGATATACACCACTAGGGGTTGCCCAGGTAAATATAATAAAGTTTGGGACAGGTGGTTGAGCTCTTCATCAACCTGTGTTTCATGAGGCATAGACGTGCTATTAATACTACCATTATTACAGTTTTCTGCGCTTTGTTAGACAAAACGTAAAAGAAACGACTCCTTTTCTTTATTTTTATTTTGCTGTATACAATTTTTTTGTACACTATTGTTTAGTCCTGATACTGTCCTTTTTGCAAACTGTGTTGCTATGTACTTTTTTTTTTTTTTTTGTGCTATTTACTTGTACAAGAAATGTTGGACTTTCATCCTTGCTTTGATCCCTACCGTTTACACTACAGTACTGTATTTAAAAAACCCTTTAAAAAAAAAAAAAAAAAAATGTTCACTGGAATGAGGATTCAGTTTGTTTCACACTTATTCCATACAAAATTATATATGTTCATCTAAGACTGGCCATAGATGGTTTCAATCTCGGTTTGTTCAGCAGGAACCAGCCGAGATTCAAACCGTATATGGGCAGGCTGAATGTACCAAGCTGATCGATCGATCAGCTTGGGTACAACCAGCCTCCCAGATTTTGCATGCGATTATCGCTAGTAGGTAATATAGCCGCTAGCAAAAATCACAGTCTTCTCCCGACTGGGACAGCTTCCCCTGCTCTTCCGCCGGGAGCAGACAATTGCTCAGCGGTAGGGATTCCCCTGTCAGCAGTAGGAGGAAAGAAAATAGCTCTGTGTATGGGCTGCTTAACCACTTCCCCCTAGGACGACGTCATATGACGTCGTAAAATTTGCGGGGGTATACCGGGATGATGCCTCTAGCTAGAGGCATCATCCCGGTACCGTTGTTTGAAGCCGACGGTCGGCTTTCCGTCGGTACCGATCGATGCGGCTCGGGAGCCGCTCGATCGTTACCTGGGGGGGCGGGAGGGGACGTCCCCCCCTCCCGCCGCCTTCCGCGGCTTTTACCGGGGCTCCCGTCCCACCGGGAGCCCCGAGCACCCAGCCGGCGCGTCCGCCGGCTGGATGGAGTCCCGATGAATGCCGGAAACGGCATAGATCGGGTCTCCGATGACGTAACCCGGAGGCGGCGTCCATGACGTCACTTCCGGGTTAGTGTGCTGCAAAACTGCGCCAAATTTGAAAAACGGCTGTATGCAAAAACGCCGTTTTCGGCGTTTTGCATACAGGGAAGTGTAGTGGAGTGGAGGGGTCGATCCCTCCATAAAGTGTACCTTTCACTGCATATTGCTGTCACAAGGGATGTTTACATTGCTTGTGACAGCAATAAAAGTGATCAGATTTTTTTTTTTTTTAAAAACTGTAATAAAGTTAAAAAAATAAAATAAATGGGAAAAAAAAAAAAATTTAGCCGCCCCGATCACCGTTAGCTCGCGCACAAAAAAAAACGTATACGGAAGTCGAGCCGCGAATGAAATTGCTGTTCAAACCACACATGTATCGCCGCGATCGCCAGAGCGTGAGCAATAATTTAAAAAAAAGAGCTACACTCCAACTCTAAACTGGTAACCGTTAAATAAATTTAAAGTGTCGCCTATTGAGATCTCTATTGACCGTAGTTTGTCGCCATCCCACAGGGGGGCGCAATTTTAAACCGTAACATGTTGGGTATCTATTTACTCGGCATGACATCATCTTTCACAATATACAAAAAAAATGGGCTAACTTTACTGTTTAGTATTTTTTAAATGCAGTGAAATGTAATTTTTCCCAAAAAAATGGCGTTTTAAAGACCGCTGCGCAAATACCGCGTGACAAAAAATATTGCAATGACCGCCATTTTATTCTCAAGAGTCTTTGCTAAAAAAATATATATAATGTTTGGGGGTTCTAAGTAGTTTTCTAGGAAAAAATACTGGTTTTAACTTGTAAACACGAAGTGTCCGAAATAGGCCTGGTATGGAAGTGGTTAAGATGACCCTGTTCACAGCTGCTGCTGTGCGGTTTCGCTGCAGAAGGAACCCATTGTCATCCTATTGAAGGAAGTGAGGAAAAATTTACTGCAGCATCGATAGGTAGCAAAGCTGGTATGGGGGGGGGGGGGCAGTGCTGTGTTAATGCTACTGACAGACTGTATCTGCATCATATATAGTGGCTGTAAAAAAGTCTACATAGCCCCTGTTAAAATGTAAAAGATTTGGAGTTTTTTTTATTTTTTTTTGCAAAGAAAAGTGGGCAAGTGTTGCCAGGTCAGGATGTGCCATGCTAATAGACTCCTACCCAAAAAGACTGAGTGTTGTAATAAAAACAAAAGGTGCTTCACAAAGTATTCGTTTAAGGGTGTGCATACCTATGCAACACTATTATTTTATTTTTACTTCCCTCCACCTAAACGTTTTCAAAGTTGTACAGTTTATAGGTCACATTAAAAATGGAAAAAAGTTCTGAAATGATTTATCTTTGTCTCATTTTTTTACATCACAGCAACCTGACATTTTACCAGGGGGTGTGTAGACTTTTTATATACACTGTATGTAAGTTTCTTATTTTACTCCTAAAAATGAATGGTCTCTTGCATGACAGGAATCAAGTTAATAGAAAGTATTTATCTGCAGGAATAGAATGCTCTCCCAATGGATGATTTTGCACATTTAACCTTTTTGATGGCAGGCCCTGCACTCCACTTTAAACATCAGCCATGTTGCAAATTTCCACCTTCTAGCTTTTTTTTTTTTTTCTTACATTTTTCACATACAGCTACAGTAAAAGTCAAATGTACTTAAACCAACTCACGCTAAAAATCTGCAAGTTTTCTTCCTATCTAAGCTTTGCGCTAACGCCCAATCGCAGTGCCATTGTAATAAAATGATGCAGGCATACTTTTTATTGTAATGCAGTCCGATGAAATTGCAATGTGCTGTACTTGGGTAAATGTTGTATTAACAGAATTTTTACTTGATGAAAATACTTTCTAACTTCAATGTAGGTGTGTTCAATTTTTTAAGATGGATAAGATGATACTTAATGCAGCAAGCAATCCATCATCTTGGCATCATAACACATTCCCAAGAAAAGGGGTATCTGTAAACTTCTGAAGTATACTATAGTTCAAAATAGATAATGTGCAATCAATATTAATATTATGATAATTCTGCTTCTAAATGCATTTATCTGTTTATTTCCTTTTCAGATCTGCCAGATTGCCCTGTAGATTTGGTCATTCACTGTTTGGACTGCCATGAAAATGCCTTCTTGCGTGATCAGCCGTGGTACAAAGCAGCTGTGGAATGGGCTAACCAAAACAGAGCCCCAGTGCTAAGCATTGACCCACCTGTAACTGACCAGGAGCTAGGCATACATGCCAAATGGTCCCTGCAGTTGGGACTTCCTCTGGCTCTTGGTGAGCAGGCTGGCCGCGTCTATTTGTGTGACATCGGTATTCCCCAAAAGGTGTTCAAGGAGGTGGGCATCACCTATCACTCGCCTTTTGGCTGCAAGTTTGTTATTCCCTTACATTCCATGCAGGGATGAAATGACTAGCTGGCCTGTACCGGCTATGTTGCCTTAATTATACAGGCAAAAAACTGCCATTAATCTCACTTTCAACCCCAGTGGCATGAGCTGTGTGTGCAGGGCAGCAGCTTTGTGACCACAACAATGGTGTTATTATGTCAGTGGCATTCTGGGAAACAAGTTTGTTTTGTTTGTCATTTGTTCCTACACCAGCCAACCCAGACCATATTTTTAAGGAATATGCTTCCAACAAAGACTACGGAAGGAAGTTCCTTTTTATTTTTTTATTGTTAATTTGTCATTGCAAAGACACATCTGTTTCTTGTAGCTTTACCAGTTTACTCTGTTCATCATTCAGTCACTTCAGTGATCTCGCATTTACCAAATGAAGCACTTGGTTTTTGTGTGTATTCGTGTTGTGTGTTTTTTTTAGAGGAGAGGGGGTATTTTGAATTAAAAAAACATTTCAATTTTAATATCCAACTCATGGTATAAAAAGTTGAACAAAGCAGAGGTTTTTTCAAACTACACAGCATTCATATTACACTTCTGTATATCCTAAAAAATTGATTTTTGTAAAACCTTATCGTAAAATCCTTTTCTCTTAGCTCATTGACAGACGTAGTCCTCGGTGATTCAACACCCTCGGGTTATGCTGCTCTCCACAGGAGTAGGACTAGACAGGAAAGAAAATGCTCTGGCCACACCCTAGGGGCAGTCCCCAAGGGTATATCCTCTTTCTCTCTGCTACAGCAAATCAGTTATGTCACAAAGCAGTGTCTAGAGAATTTAACCCAACCCAACTCCAAAACAGAGGGGCGGGTACTACGTCTGTCAATGAGCTAAGAGAAAAGGATTTTACGGTAAGATTTTACAAAAATCCATTTTTCTCTATCGCTCATTGACAGACGTAGTCCTCGGTGATTCAACACCCTTGGGACGTCCCAAAGCAGTACCACAAATGAGGGGTGGGAAATTGGAAATCAAATCCAATCTAGAAGGCCCAACCGGTGCCAACTAGAAGTTTACAATGCTCATCCTCAGTGATGAGACTCAACAGAAATTTTTCAACAGAAAAAAACCCTCGAGGTAGACCACCGGTCTCCTCAAATTGCGGCCTGCAAAACCTTGCGGCCAAATGAGGCATCCGCCGATGCCATCACATCAATCTTATAAAAAATTTTGTAAAGGTATGTACCGACGACCAGGTGGCCGCCTTACATACCTGGACCACTGACGCCTGATGGCAGAAGGCCCAGGAAGTACTGAGTGCTCGAGTGGAGTGCGCCCTAACAGGGAACGGAGGACTCCGACCCGGATACCTGGATAGCATAAGCCTGTACCACCGTCTGTCTAATCCATTTGGAGATAGTCGCGGCAGATGCAGGCAACCCCTTTCTGGGGCCATCCGGGATCACAAAAAGTGAATCCGTCTCACGGAACAATTCTGTAGCCTTCAGGTATACCCTGATTGCCCAAACCACATCCAAGGAATGCAACGCATGTTCCCGATGATGCTTGGGCTGAGGACACAAGGAAGGTAGTACGATATCTTCATTCAGATGAAAATCTGAAACCACCTTTGGAAGAAAGGATGGCTTGGGATGAAGCACTACCTTATCCCTATGAATCACTAAGTATGGGGACTGGCATGATAATGCAGCCAGTTCTGACACCCTGCGTGCAGAAGTGATAGCCACCAAGAAAGCCACCTTCTGGGATAAAGTAAGCAAGGGAATCTCCCTGATGTTTTCAAAGGGAGGTTTCTGTAGAACCGACAAAACCAAATTAAGATCCCAGGGCGGTAAGGGCGCGCGGACTGGTGGAGCCAGGTGCCGCACCCCCTGGATGAAATTCCGCACCAAGGACTTGGTAGCTAAAGGTTTCTGAAAGAAGATTGCTAATGCTGAAACTTGACCTTTGATGGTGCTCAAGGCTAGTTTCTGCTCAACCCCTTTCTGCAGAAAGGTCAATATTCGGGTCACCGAATAGGTACGTGGAGGAATCCCTAAAGATTCGCACCACGCGATATAAGTCTTCCATGTGCGATAATAGACCTTGCTGGAAGTCGCTTTCCTTGCTTTAATAAGGGTAGGAATAACTGAAGTTGACAACCCTCTGTCCTTCAGTACCTGGGTCTCAATGGCCAGGCCATTAAAACCAGCGACTGTAAAGCATGATGGAAGATTGGTCCTTGAGACCGCAGACACTCCCTGAGACGAAGTTCCCAAGGAACGTCCGTGACTAGTATGTCCAAGCCGGCCAGACCGGCTTGACGAGGCCAGCCTAGAATTTCTAGGACCACTGGCGCTGACTGGATCTGAACCAGGCGGCCCTAGAGCTATCTGGCCCTGACCATCCGACAAAGTCTGCTCGTTCCCACACATTTATCAGACACCTGATTCCTATCAGGAACGGTGATCTCTCCTGGTTGAACCTCCGGGACCGAAGTCACCTGGCTAAAGGCTTCTTGGTCTGTCTGTTCAACCGGATCCGATTCTTGTGGGGAACTGAGATTAATCTTTGGAAAAGGTAAAGGAAAAGATCTGTTCAGGGAACGGTAACTGCCGCTCCCTGTAGTACTTAAATGTTGGAAGGGAAGAATCGCACCGGTAGCAGTGATCGATGCTCGATCTAATGCCCTGAATACCGGTGAAGACGTCCCCCCACCCTCAAACCGGGTGGGGGCGCACCTTCAGGCTGTGTAATCCTTTGCTTCGGGTTTGGCTGAGTCGGTCTTTTGTTTGTCCGACCAGCCCTTCTTGAACCCTCCTGGAGGAGCCTTGCCTTTCCCGCTTGTTCCAGCCGGGCGTACGAACCCTTTATGGGCGGTAAAGAAAGGTCCTCGCTTGTTACGAGGTCCCTTAGCTTTAGCAGCCTGTGGCAAGAAAGTGCTCTTGCCCCCAGTGGCGTCCTTAATGATCTCATCTAGGGTGGCCCCAAATAGGCGATTCCCCTGAAAGGGGAGATTCGTCAAGGTCTTTTTGGAACCTAGGTCCGCTGACCAGCATTTTAACCACAGCACACGTCTGAGTATAACCGCTGACATTGATGCATGCCCTAATAGGGGGGTAGCATCCAAGGCTGCATCACAGACAAACTGTAGCCCTTGTATAATCTGTTCCATCAATTCAGATGTTCCCTGGGGGATATCTTTCCCCTTCAGGTCCTGGCGCACCAATCTCGCCCATTCCGTAAGTGTCTGGGAAACCAGACCAATGACAATTACTGGTCTAAATGCTGACCCTATCAGGGAAAAAATAGTGCGGGACTCCGCTTCCACCTTCCGATCCACCGGATCCTTAAAGGACGAAGTGTCCTCTACTGGAATAACCGTGGCTTTATTCAGTCTGGAAATAGGTGGATCCACCACTGGTGGTACCGTCCATTTCTTAATGAGGGATTCCTCAAAGGGATAGCGTCTAGCAATACGTTTGGAAATAGTAAAGGTACTCTTAGAATGCTCCCATTCTTCTTTAATTTTATTACCAAAACACTTGGGTACAGGAAAAACCTTCACCGTTTTGGTGGGTTTGTTAGTACCAAAGGGAATCTCTGTTTCAGTTGCCTCTGCCGGTGAAACCTCAAGTCTTAAGGTTTCCCAAACCGCCACAACTAGTGCGTCCACCAATGCTTCTTCCCGAATTATGGCGGAAGTATGAACGTCCTCCTCACTGTCTGAAGGAACTTTACCTGAGACAACAGCCCTTGCAGAGGGACCTGCAGCTGCAATGACCATCTCAGATTCTGAGTCTGAAGTGTCAGATGATATAGGGGTAGGCGGGGGTCGCTTTCTTGACCCCCGTTCCTGACAGGCCGCCTCCACCCGAGCCACCATAGACTCCAAAACTGCTGTAAATGCATCCATACTCTGTGCACCGGCGGATCCCGTGGCCCCCTCGAGGGAAACAGGTGGGGGTACTTGTGTGGCAGGGTCCTTGATAATTCCAGTAAATACCCGGAAAATTCAATCCAAAAATAAAAACTTTTTTTTTTTTTTTTCCAGACCCCCCAGCGCCACAAAGCCCCTCAGTGTTACCTGCTAGGGATCCCTATCGAGCGAGAGAGAGAGAGAGAGAGATAGACCCCCAGGCTCACCACTTGATGCTCAGAGTTCACTGCAACTTGTCTCAGCACTGTCTCAAACAAACAGGAAGTCTCTTGGCTGGCTGCCCGGGAAGAAAGGAGGTGGCTCGGCGCCTCCCCTAGCTCCACGAGGTGTTTGGGTCACCTGAAACATGGCCGCCCCCATGCTGAAGACACGAGGCTACTCCAAAATGGCGGCCTCGTGTGATCTACGGCGGTCTGTTACCGAATAGCGGCGTGACTGCAGAGTATCTCGGCATCGCAAAATCTTTCTCTCATGGAGATCAGCTTGACCGGCGGTACCAAACCCTGGCGGACCGCGTGGCCGTCGGGAGGCATGCTTTAGCTGGAGGAATGACCTGGAAAGCCGCATACATGTCCTGTGGCTTCTGACAGGTAGGATACTTTCTATTATCACAGTAAGATTCCAGTACTGCCACAGATTACAATCATTTAAACATACTTGTAATTAGATTGTCAGCTCCCAAACCAAGCCTTCTGGCTTTTTGTACACAAAAATCACACTCAATATAGGGGGATCTGTGCCATGTTATAGGATAGAGGGGAACCCATCCTTACCATTACAGAGAGGGGCCCGCGTTCACCACAGGACCCGTCAGGGGAAATGGGGGAACATACTACTCACCGTACCGGAACCAGGCGGGCGCCAACTCCTGACAGTACCCCTCTCCACCGAAGTTGGAGGGCTGTCGACCAATACGGACGCCGTGACTCATGGTCTTTGGCGTTTCAGCGAGACGTCTAACTCGCAGGGTCAGTCCCCGTCCAGTGGGACTATGTCGCGGCCGACCCAGCGCGGAGCTATGGCCTGCACGCGCTCGTAGGCTGAACTGGGGTGACCACTGGATCTCAACATCCCGCCCGTCGCCCAGTTCAGCTTTCTTGCTTGAAGATCTCACAGGAACACTGGAGAAAAAACTGTCTAAAAATCTTTAAGAAAAAAATCCTGCCAGGACCGAAGATCCCAGCAAGGTATCTAGGTCCTTACTCCTGACTAGACAGAAAAAAACTGATTTGCTGTAGCAGAGAGAGAGAGGATATACCCTTGGGGACTGCCCCTAGGGTGTGGCCAGAGCATTTTCTTTCCTGTCTAGTCCTACTCCTGTGGAGAGCAGCATAACCCGAGGGTGTTGAATCACAGAGGACTACGTCTGTCAATGAGCGATAGAGAAATAAGGCTTATTGGCATCTGCGCTCTTACAGGTGATTGTGGCTTGCTAAAACACAGATTAAAGCTCCACTCACACTAGTGTGACTTTGAACACACAAATTCAAACGCAGTATTCCCCACGCACACTTCCCTGAAAATGGCTGTTCGGTAATACTGGGTGCTGTTATGACTAGGGATGCACCGAAATTATTGGCCGAAAATGAGCCTATCCCATTTCGGCCGATAATGGGTTAACATTGTCGAAATTAATATGGGTGCCGTGAGGAAGGAGGGGGGCGCAGCGCAGGGCAGGTTTTAAAAGTCCCGCCTCTGGCCGGCCGCCCGCCCGCCTCTCAATGACGTCCCTACTACGATCTGTGCATGAATGAAGGGACATACCAGGTGGGTGGGCGGGGCGAGTGGCTGCTAATAGATATAACTATGTGATACTTCCCTGTCAGCGGGACTGTGTGTGAATGAGAACTGACCTGACACCGGGCGGGAGAAGCGGCCGCTAATAGCTGTAACTATGTGAGCCTTCACTTCCCTGTCAGGCATGTATCTCCGCTGACAGGGAAGTGAAGGCTCACATAGTTATAGTTATTAGCGGCCGCTCCCGCGCGGTGTCAGGTCAGTTCTCATTCACACACAGTCCCCCCTGACAAGGAAGGATCACATAGTTATATCTTAGCGGCCGCTCGCCTCGCCCTCCCGCCCGGTGTATCACTTCATTCATACACAGATCGTAGTAGTGACATCACTGGGAGGCGGGCCGCCGGCCAGAGGCGCTTCTTTTGAATGGACACCCGAGGAGGGACGTTGAGCCAGAGGGAGGGGGGGGGGGGGAGAGAGCTGAGGCAGCTTACCAATGGTATTTGTATTATGAAGAATGAGGGGTTAATATATTGTCACTGATGCATTAGTGACTGACCAGTGGCAGTTAATTAACCCCTTTGTGCTGCATTAGTGCAACCAGTATCAGTGTTAATTAACACTGGTTGCACTGATACTGGTTGCACTAATGCAGCACAAAGGGGTTAATTAACTGCCACTGGTCAGTCACTAATAGATGTGACCAGCAGTGGCAATACATTAACCCCCTCATGCTGCATAATACAAATACCATTGGTAATTAAATTAACCTCTTGCCAACCCATCACAGTACATATACTGTGACAGGGTGGTAGCGACAGGTGTACGTCGCTACCTGTTTTTGGTGTATGCACCTCTATCTATTTTACATTTTTTTGGGGGGAAAAAGTCATTTTCGTTTTCGGCCAAGGGCATCCTGCATTTTCGGTTTCGGCCCAGAATTTTCATTTCGGTGCATTTCTAGTTATGACCACAGACTGGGAACTGTAGACAATCCAAGTGAGGAAATGTCTCCAGCATACCAAGAATTCCTCAAAAACGGTCCAAAGCTTCATTTTCGTGGTCCCATGGTAAATATAAGGCAACACTTTGGAGCCACACAGGGCAAGTGATGTGCTGGTGACATATTCATTTGAACACAAAAAGTCACATAACATTAATTTCAATGGCATCCATTACAATCTATGCGACTTAGTCGCAGCAACTCTGAAAAGGTTTCTGCACCACTTAACTTTCTTTTGACATGAGTGCCAGAGAGTGTAAAGTCACTAGAAATCGTGCAACTTTGAAGTCACGCTAGTGTGAACCGGGCCTGAATGGAATTTGAACTTGTTTGATCTTTTTTTACTTTTGCAGGGCCCTGTGACCTATTCAGAAAATCATATTTACCTGTCTTTACAGCACCTACACAAATGATCAATGTTGTGGAGTAGGGGCTGTTGCCACTAACATAAGTTATCAGAAACTGCCTGTTTGCAAAAATGCATTCTTGAGCCAATGCAAGGAGAAAAACTGCTACTGTTGCAGACCTCCAATGTCACTTTACTGCGGAACATCCTAAAAATATAGAAAAGTGTTTGGTTACAACCAGGTCAGGGAAACCAGAGTGCATTTATTCAAACACTGGCAGAACCACAGTAACTACAGAGCACTTTGAGTAAAAAATACATAATCACGGCAGTTAGGTTTACCTTTCTGACAGGTTCTATTTCCTTTCTATGGAGGCCTCTTTTTGTACATTTTACATTTCAAGTTCCTGTTTATTTTTAAAAATAAACTCCACTTTTGTTAAGTAAAAAAAAAAAAAAAAAAAATTCCTCTCTGGGTGATCTATGTACATTGCAACAATTTTAACAAATGTACAGTGGGTACGGAAAGTATTCAGACCCCCTTAAATTTTTCACTCTTTGTTATATTGCAGCCATTTGCTAAAATCATTTAGGTTCATTCTTCTTCCTCATGAATGTACACATAGCACCCCATACTGACAGAAAAACACAGAATTGTTGACATTGTTGCAGATTTATTAAAAAAGAAAAACTGAAATATCACATGGTCCTAAGTATTCAGACCCTTTGCTCAGTATTTAGTAGAAGCCCCTTTTTGACCTAATACAGCCAGGAGTCTTTTTGGGAAAGATGCAACAAGTCTTTCACACCTGGATTTGGGGATCCTCTGCCATTCCTCCTTGCAGATCCTCTCCAGTTCTGTCAGGTTGGATGGTAAACATTGGTGGACAGCCATTTTTAGGTCTCTCCAGAGATGCTCAATTGGGTTTAAGTCAGGGCTCTGGCTGGGCCATTCAAGAACAGTCACGGAGTTGTTGTGAAGCCACTCCTTCGTTATTTTAGCTGTGTGCTTAGGGTCATTGTCTTGTTGGAAGGCAAAACCTTCGGCCCAGTCTGAGGTCCAGAGCACTCTGAAGAAGGTTTTTGTTCAGGATATCCCTGTACTTGGCCGCATTCATCTTTCCCTCGATTGCAACCAGTCGTCCTGTCCCTGCAGCTGAAAAACACCCCCACAGCATGATGCTGCCACCACCATGCTTCACTGTTGGGACTGTATTGGACAGGTGATGAGCAGTGCCTGGTTTTCTCCACACATACCGCTTAGAATTAAGGCCAAAAAGTTCTATTTTGGTCTCATCAGACCAGAGAATCTTATTTCTCACCATCTTGGAGTCCTTCAGGTGTTTTTTTTAGCAAACTCCATGCAGGCTTTCATGTGTCTATGGCAGAGTGGCCCGACAGAAGCCTCTCCTCAGTGTAAAAGCCCCGACTGGTGGAGGGCTGCAGTGATGGTTGACTTTCTACAACTTTCTCCCATCTCCTGACTGCATCTCTGGAGCTCAGCCACAGTGATCTTTGGGTTTTTCTTTACCTCTCTCACCAAGGCTCTTCTCCCCCGATAGCTCAGTTTGGCCGGACGGCCAGCTCTAGGAAGGGTTCTGGTTGTCCCAAACGTCTTCCATTTGAGGATTATGGAGGCCACTGTGCTCTTAGGAACCTTAAGTGCAGCAGAAATCTTTTTGTAACCTTGGCCAGATCTGTGCCTTGCCACAATTCTGTCTCTGAGCTCTTCAGGCAGTTCCTTTGACCTCATGATTCTCATTTGCTCTGACATGCATTGTGATCTGGAAGGTCTTATATAGACAGGTGTGTGGCTTTCCTAATCAAGTCCAATCAGTATAATCAAACAAAGCTGGACTCAAATGAAGGTGTAGAACCATCTCAAGGATGATCAGAAGAAATGGAAAGCACCTGAGTTAAATATATGAGTGTCACAGCAAAGTGTCTGAATACTTAGGACCATGTGATATTTCAGTTTTTCTTTTTAATAAATCTGCAACAATGTCAACAATCCTGTGTTTTTCTGTCAGTATGGGGTGCTATGTGTACATTCATGAGGAAGAAGAATGAACTTAAATGATTTTAGCAAATGGCTGCAATATAACAAAGAGTGAAAAATTTAAGGGGGTCTGAATACTTTCCGTACCCACTGTAACAAACTCTCTTCCTACCTTTTTGTTGTTCTGAAGAAATAGCTGTGTTCATGTGCAAAGTGAATCTGTATAGTAGTGGTTACATATTTATAAATCAGCTGCTGTACCTGCAGGGCTCTAATGAGGAAACTGGCAAGGTCTGCATCCCTTTTAGACATTATTTCTTTTTGGAAGTATCACACTAAAAATGAAATTTTTGTTGTAGGGGATGCCAAAAATGTGACTTGTATCTTAGTGCAGACTTCTGGGAAAATATGTAAGCCTGTCACAAAAGGAGGAAATGCCATATTGAATTGCATTTTGCAGAAAATTACAACGCTACAGGTTGAAAAGGAAAGGAGCCTTTTTAATAACATTCAGTCACAATATGACTTGATTTGTAAATATACACTACTTTATTTATTTTTTTTAAGTTATTTTTTCCCCCCCAAAAGTGGAATTACCCTTTAACCACTTTTCTTCCACACTGTAGCCGAAAGCTGGCCACAGCACAGCTCTCCAGTTCTGAGAGGGAGTCCATGGACGTCGTCCCAGAACCACACCTCCCGGGCACCCTCTGGGGTGCACTTTGTGACCGCTGAGTCACAGATCGCTGTAAAGGGCCAATAACAGTGGCCTTTTACCATGTGTTCGCTGTGTACAATTACTGCTGATCACATGTAAACAGACTTGCCGGTTATCAGCAGCCCTTTCCTCACACGCCGTCTCCTGTGTGACAGTTGTAAGCCCCATCAGTGCCGATCAGTGCCTCCTCATGAACCCACATCATTGAAAAAGAAAAATTATGAAAACTGTCCCCCCCCCCCAAATTTTGTGGCTTTTTTTGTTTGATTAGATATTTCATATCAGTACAGTGTTGTATGACCACGCAATTATCATTCAAAGTGCAACAGCACTGAAAGCTGATAATTGGCCTGGGCAGGAGCGGGGTGAAAGTGTCCAGCATCGAAGTGGGTAAATTTGTGTCGTGGCTCCTACAATTCTTGTTTAACTTCTTCCCGACCCCCCGCCGCAGTTTTACTGCGGCAGGCAGCCTCTCCTGCGCGAAACGACGTAGGACTACGTTGGTCGCGCGCGGGGCTCACAGGCGCGTGATGGTCCCCCCAACGGGGACCCGTGATGGTCTGCGTAAACACAGGCACAGGAAATAATGCTCTCTTCCCTCGTGGAGCCCTTTTCGGTTCTAGCTTGAGAGAAGATATCTAACTGTGAGTACACAAATCTGAACACTGACACCAGTACACATAGGCACATTTAACCCCTTGATCACCCCCTAGTTAACCCTTTCACAGTGCACACTATATACAGTATAAAGCTTTTTTTACTGATTACTGTAATAGTGTGACTTGATTTAGGGTTAGAGACCGTTCGTTTCTGTCCTCCCCAGTTAACCCCTTCATTGCCCTGTTAAAGTGTCACTTTTATAGTGTGCATATCCTTTTTTTTTTTTTTGATTACTGCACCCTGTTCCAAATTATTATGCAAATTCTATTTAAGTGTCACAAAGATTAAATATTTTGTTTTACAGTTTACCTCATAGATGGCATTTTGATCACTGAAACCAATCTCGGACACCTGTGATAATTAGGTTGCCAGGTGAGCCCAATTTAAGGAAAAACTACTAAGTCAGGGAGGGTGTTCCACATTATTAAGCATAGCACCATTTTCATGCAATATGGGGAAGAAAAAGGATCTCTCTGCTGCCGAAAAGAGTGGAATAGTTCAATGCCTTGGACGAGGTATGAAAACATTCGCTATTTTACGAAAACGTAAGCGTGATCATCGCAATATTAAGAGATTTGTGGCTGATTCAGAGCACAGACGGGTTTGTGCAGGTAAAGAGGCACATTGAGGAAGATTTCTGCCAGATCCATGCATCGGATCAAGAGAGCAGCTGCTAAAATACCATTACATAGTAGCAAACAGATATTTGAAGCTGCTGGTGCCTCTGGAGTCCCATGGACATCAAGGTGTGGAGTCCTCCAGAGTCTTGCAACTGTGCATAAACCTTCTATTCAGCCACCACTAACCAATGCTCACAAGCAGAAACGGCTGCATTGGGCAGAAAAATATATGAAGACTAATTTTCAGACAGTCCTGTTCACTAATGAGTGCTGTGCAACCCTGGATGGTCCAGATGGATGGAGTAGTGGATGGTTGGTGGACAGCCATCCTGTTCCAACAGGGCTGCGACGTCAGCAAGGCGGTGGTGTAGTCATGTTTTGGGCCGGAATCATGGGAAGAGAGCTGGTGGGCCCCTTTGGAGTCCCTTGAAGGTGTAAAGATGACTTCTGCAAAGTATGTGGAGTTTCTGACTGACCACTTTCTTCCCTGGTACAGAAGGAAGAACTATGTTTTCCGAAATAAAATCATCTTCATGCATGACAATGCACCATCTCATGCTGCAAAGAATACCTCTGCATCAATGGCTGCTATGGGGATGAAAGGAGAGAAAGTCATGGTGAGGCCTCCATCCTCTTTGAGGGTGGGAGGCAGTTTACATCCAAACAGCAGCTCTGGGAGGCTATTCTGACATCTTGCAAACAACTGTCCAAAAACTCACAAGTTCAAATGATGCAAGACATTTGTGAAGCTGCTATCAAATAACGGGCCCTATGTTAAAATGTAGCGTAGCCTGATAAAAATGTTGTTAGAAGTTTGATTGCAGCATATTTACTGAAATCAAAAGCTATTTCAAACACAACAAATGACAATTTTCAGTTCTTTACAACCTTTAAAATATTTTGAAACTTACTGTGCAAAATAATTTGGAACAGTGCATTGTAAGTTTGTTAAAATACTGTTATCATTAGGTTTGTTCAATAAAATTTGAATTGCACTCTTAACCACTTGCCGACCGCCGCACGACTATCTACGTCGGCGGTCAGCCCCTCACAGGCAAACTAACGTAGGGCTACGTTGCTTGCTTGTGAGGGTCTAGGGAGCGAGCGCGCGCCCCCGGAGGCGCGCTCCCGCTCCCGCGTGGTCACGGACCCCCCCCCGCGCGTGTGACCAGCGGACCCGATGTCCGTCGGCGATCGGCGGGGGAGAGGGAGAATGTCAGGCAGCTTGTGTAAACAAACTGCCTGTCATTCTCCTCGCTGCAAAGACACTGATAAAACGGATCTGGTATGTAGATCCGTTGATCAGTGTCCTTACAGCTAGAGCCACAGCCAATCACAGTAGAAACCACGCCCCTAGGGACACACACAGCCCCTCCCTTCCAAATAAAGTTAACCCCTTCACTACCAGTGTATTTTTACAGTAACAGTGCATATGTATAGCACTGATTACTGTAGAAATGTCACTGGTAACCCCAAAAGTGTCAAAAATGTCAGTCAAGGGTCCGATCTGTCCGCCGCAATGTCGCAGTACCGCAAAAAAAAAAATCGCAGATCGCCGCCATTACACGTTAAAAAAAAAAACAACAAAAATGACAAAAATCTTTCCCTTTGTTAGTAAACGCGATAACTTTTGCGCAAACCAATCAAAATACGCTTTTTGCGATTTTTTTTACCAAACATAGGTAGCATAAAACAAATTGGCCGAAAATTTTTAAAAATTTTGATTTTTACATTTTTTTTTGGGGGAATTTCATATAAAAAAATGTGAAAAATATTGCTATTTTTGCAAAATTGACGCTCTTTTTTTGTTTATAGCGCGTGATCAAAAAATCGCACAGGTGATCAAATACCACCAAAAGAAAGCTCTGTTTGTGGGAAAAAAAGGACGTCAAATTCGTTTAGGTACAGCGTCGCACGACCGCGCAATTGTGCGTTAAATTCACGCAGTGCCGAATCGCAAAATACCCCCTGGTCGGAATGGGGGTAAAATCTTCCGGGGCTTAAGTGGTTAATAGTTGATAACATGTGAATTATGCTGACTGTTATTTACATCAATTATTTAGGTAAATGAGAAAAATATAATTTGCATAATAATTTGGAACAGGGTGTATATTAGTGTCACAGGTGACATCAGTTAGCGTTAACGTCAATCTAAGACAGCGTCAGATCCCAGCCGCATATTTAGTAATATAATTTAACCCTTTGGTTGCCAGTAACACACACACACTAAACCTCTCCATTACTAGTATACAGTAAACCCCCCTCCATTGCGGGGGTCGTGTTTCGGACCCAGCCGCGAAAAGTAAAAAGCCGCGAAATAGAAAAACCCTATTAAAATGCATTGTAGGCATGTTTTTTTTTTTACTGTCACTGTACATGTAAAAGCATTTTAAGGTCTTTAAACACACTTTTAAAACAATAGAAACTCATTTAAACACATAAAAGATACTAAAGAGACATAGCAAGAGCTATGGAAAACACAAAAATATTTCATTTTTAATGATTTATATAGTAAAATAACATTACAAAAAAACCGCAATATACCGGGACTGCAAAAACTGAACCGCGATGGAGTGGGGGTTTACTGTACTGTCTGAACTGATCAATATCTTTGATCTGATCAGAACTATACTAGCGTTCCCAATAGTTTAGTGTTCCCAAAATGCAGCGTTAGCAGGATCGGCCACGAGTATATCCTAGTCATAGTCAAACCAGTAATGCAGTAACACTTGGTGATGGGGCGAGTCCCATAAGTGCAGTTCAAGCTGGTGCGGTGGCTAGCACAAGTAGTGTCCCGCAGCCACCAATAATTCGAAGACAGGTCCTTAGAGCCCATAATGTCCTTCCTGATGAGCTGGCAAATCCTATTTGGGAGCCCACCACTTCTACAGCGCCTGTGCTTCCCCCATTCACTGACCAACCCGGAATTCATGTGGAAACAGCCAATTTTACTTCCCTTGACTTTTATGAGCTGTTTTTAACGGAAGACCTGTACAGATCTATTGTGGACCAAAGCAGTTTATATAAACAATAAAACAGCGCTTGCAATAATACGATTGGCAATCCTACAAAATTAATCATGTGTAAAATATAGTGCAAAAAAAAAATCTCGTATGCAAAATATAGTGCAAAAAAATAGCAAAAGTGCTTTAAAAAGTTATCCATAAGCTGTGCAATTTCTTAAGTGCAAAGAAGACTATGAATGGGCGGCGACTGTCAGGGACGTAAGAGAAAAATACATGTGGAAAATTGATATGAGAGCACTGCGGTGGATTCAATGCCCTAAAATGGGTTTCCTGAGCGCAGAGAACGTCACAGTTGTACTTAGCTGCTTCTCGCCATAGTGACCTGCGCTTGGCTGGATGTTTTAAACCGTGTGTGTTGCGAGAGAGAGAGAGGAAGGTCAGCCCATGGAGATTCCATAAACATGGTAAGGTGAAGTAGCATAATGCATGTACTTAAGGTGGAAGACTACTGACCTCTAATGGAGATATACGGTACTGTGCTCGGTCTTGTCCGGGATAGCTGAGAAGGACTGTAAACTTGAAACCATCGTAGAATATGCTCGCAGGGAAGAGATGGGAGAAAAATTAAGAGGAGGAAAAAGTCAAATAAAAAATAGGCAGGTGAGAAATAAACCGGAGAAGTAGAACCAGTATCACAGATATGTAATATAAATAGTGTGTGCAGCAACTGCTGCTCAAGAGATAACAGGGGTACATGGTGCCTACAAGTAACCTCGGCACCAGGAGACCCAGCAGTTTTTATTTGAGATCCAATACACCAGCGGTGATTCATCTCACCGTGAGCTTTGAAGGGTAACTCCACTTGTATGTAATTTCATGGTTCCGCAGAGCTTTAGTCACAGTAATAAGGTTTCTCCTTTTCATCAAGGTATATTGAGAAAGGTCTGCATATAGTTGTAAGTCAGCATACTGTGCAGGGATTCATTCTTTATTACGCATTGAGAGCATGAGCTTTTCCTTAATGTGAAAAAAGTGAACCCTTAAAATAACATCTCTGGGAATGTGGTCAGGCAAATGAGAAGGTTTAGGAGGCCTGTGCACCCTGTCCACAGTAACATCCATGTCAGAGGCATCAGGGAGTATAGCTTTGAACATAGTGTGGACAAACAGACCAAGCTCTGCCTGTGTCACTGATTCAGGGATTCCTCTTGCTTCTATCCTCAATGTCCACAATTTTAGCTCTGACCCACTCCATCTCTCTCTCTTTTTCCTCTGATGCATCCACTAAATTATTAATGGTAGTGGTGAATTCGCCAATTTTATTCTTCACGTGTTCCACCCTGTCCTCAACCTGTTTTAACTCCCTGTTGAAGCGGTGCATACATGAGATTAAATCCACTTGCAATGAACTTCTAAGTGACATTAACATGTCCTTCAGGACAGAGTCAAGGACAGGTTTGTTGGAAGTTGGGAACTCTTCAGTGGAATTGGGCAGTTCCCTAGTATCTGCCCCAGAACTGGTATGGGGATCTGCAGTATGAGCATTCCTGTCCAGCTTAAAACACAACTTTTCAGGGCTCCCTGACATTGGGGTGGTGTTACCTGAATGCGGCATCGATTAGGATGTCCATTTGGGGTGAACAGATTCCTCCGCTGGAATGCAGGTCTTGCAGAGGGAGCGGATGAGAAGGCCCCTCGCCGCCATCTTGAGGCCCGCCACGCTGCTGCTGGTGAAAAAGCGGTAAGCTTCTGAGCCCCCTTTCTCTTCCTAGACATCTCCATGTTTGCCCCCCGTGGCTAGGAAGGCTGTAGTGCCCGGTGCAAGTAGTGGATGGTGCGCTGGTTGATCGCTGCGAGCCACTCGGTTCCCTGCTGGCGCCGGAGCTGTGAATCAAGCGGCCATTACTCTCCGCCCGCCGTATGTTGTGGTCTTTAAGGTGCCCATCTAATAGTTTTTTTTTTTTTAAAACTATCGATGCTCCCTGCTGATATCACTGCTTGTGGGGGGGAATTCCACTTCCTTACCGCTCTGACAGTAAAGAACACTTTACACAGTTTAAGGTTAAACAGCTTTTCTTCTAGCTTTAGTGAGTGGCCCCATGTCTTATTGAATTTTTTCTCTGAAAAGTTTGTTCTCTTTGCTAGGGTCACCAGTTCAGTATTTGTACATTGATATCATATCCCCTCTCAAGAGTCTCTTCTCCAGAGTGAATAAGTTTAATGCTTGTGGTCTTTCCTCATAGTGTAGGTCTTCCATTCCCTTAATTATCTTTGTTGCCCTTCTCTGGACTCTCTAGTTCCAGCACATCCTTTGAGGATCGGTGCCCAGAACTGGATGGCATACTCAAGATGTGGCCCAGACCAGAGTCTTGTAGAGTGGCAGAATAATAGTTTTATCTCTGGAGTGAATCCCCTTTGTTAAACATGCCAGGATTCGGTTGGCTTTGCTTGCAGCAGCTTGGCATTGCATGCCATTGATAAGCCTGTTGTCTACTAGAACCCCTAGGTCCTTTTCGATCTTCAATTTGCCCAGAGGTAGACCCCCTAGTGAGTAACTTGCGTTCATATTTCTGATAGGCAAGTGCATTACCTTACATTTTTCAACATTAAACCGCATTTGCCATGTGGTTGCCCACCCCATTTTTGTTCAGATCTGCTTGTAAGGTTACCATGTCCTGTATAGAAGATATTGGCCTGTTTAGCTTAGTATTGTCCGCAAATAATGACATTGTGCTGGTTATCCCATCCCCTAGGTCTTTTATGAATAAATTAAAAAGGATTGGTCCCAGGACAGATCCTTGGGGGACCCCACTTTCCACACCCAACCAATCCGAGTTCTCCCCATTTATCAGCATCCTCTGGACTCACTCCTAGAGCTAGTTTTCATTCCAGTTACCCACCCTATGGTCCATACCCATGTACCTTAGTTTGTACAGTAAGCTTTTGTGGGGAACTGTAGCAAATGCCTTTGCAAAGTCTAGATACACCACATCCACAGGCCTTTCTTTAGCTAGATGGCAGCTTACTTCTTCATAGACGGTTAATAGATTGGTCTAGCAAGAACGATTCTTGATGAATCAATGCTGATTACTACTAATGATACTGTTTTTATTAAAGTCTTGTATATAGTCCCTTATCATCCACTCCAATATCTTGCAGACTATTGATGTTAGGTTAAGCAGCCTGTCGTTTCCCGGGATATATCTCGGCCCTTTTTTAAATATTGGTACCAGGTTGGCTTTTTTCCAATCAGCTGGCAACATTTCCATCAGTAGACTATCCATAAAAATTAGGAACAATGGTCTGGCTATCACCTGGCTGAGTTCTTTAAGGACCCTCGGGTGTAAAGCCATCCGGTCCCAGTGACTTATGTTAAGTTTTTCAAGTCTAGTTCTGAGTCTGTCTTTTTTTAACCATGAGGGTGCTTCCTGTGATGTATTAATTTTAACATTACAAGCTGGGTTAGTGTAGCACCCCAATTCTTTTGTGAAGATTAAGAAAGTTAGCTCCTTTTCTCTGACCTTTGTAGCCAGATTCCCTTCATTGTCTTTTATGGATCCAATATGTTCTGGCCTCACTTTTTTACTATTTATATACTTAATTTCTTGGGGTTTTTATTTTTTACTCTTCCTCTATGTGCCTTTCATGTTCTATTTTAGCCACTTTGATTGTGCCCTTACATTTCTTATTGCACTCTTTGGAATGCTGCCAATGACCCCTCAGCCTTGAATTTTATGAAGGCCATTTCTTTAGTTTTAATATGCATTTTTATGTTGGAGCTTAGCCACCCAGGGTTTTATTTTAGCCCTTTTAAACGTATTCCCTTTGGAATGCACTGGCCAATCCCTTTATTTAGTACATGCTGTCTATGTATAAAGACAACAATATTGCCAACTGCATTTAGTCGGATATAAAGCAGTATGCGTATAATGAGCGCTTCTCAAATCATGGCCCATATACGGCTGGGGCCCATGCACAAAGACTCTCAGTAATAGCCAATAAAAGCAGTCTCAGATAATTGGCAAAAGCCTTGATCTGCGACAAGAACTTCAGTACTGAACATCTGGTTGCAAAAGTTCAAAAACCGACTTCATGTCCATGTTAATGTTCAAACAATATCATAAATGTAGACAAAATAACATATTGCAGGTCAGAAGTTTTAGCAGCAAAGACTCTTGGGCCCTCAATGTGTAATTGCCATCTGAATATATTCAAAGCGATGCAGTAGAAACAACTGAACCCCCATGTCAGTATATAAAACACATAAGTATAAGGCATTCTGTATAGTGCACCATCATACGGAAACTGTTGGAAAAAAACCCGCTTCTAAAAGAAGGCCTATTAGAAACACTGCTTAGATGGAGCAATAGTTTATGAAATGCACAGTCAGATGCAAATTTCACATGAAACGGTAATTTGCAAAACAAAGGAAATTAGTTGAACTACGGTCACCAGAAATCCTTCCCCCAATATATCCACTTTAAGTGTATGTTCCAGATAGACATACAAGACTAGCATACAGCAGAACCCTTAGGAGTGTTATGGTGCATTCAACTAAAATACCCCCTGGTCTGTAATGCATACGCAATTGAAGTTTATGCCATCAAGCAGCAATTCGAATCCAGGATCTAGGTGAAAACTTGCTCTGTGGCTACCATGCATTCTATATCATCCAGTGGAAGTACGGGGGGACTTCAGGTAAAAAGCGCAAATGTGAGCGCACCAAGTGGTGTTTATAGTGGATACGAGTAACCCATGATAGGTACAGCTTCCACTCCTCCCTGACCATGGGCAAATGTTTAGTTGGAATGAGTCACCCATAGAGAAAAGTACACTGAAGTAACTCAAATATCTCACTCAGATGAGAAGCACTCAAAGTGAGGTCTTAAGCTGGATACACACTATCCAACTTTTGTGGTTAGATTTCCTTCAGATTTACCTTTTCTATGTAGTGCATGGGCCTGCCAGATTGCATACAAATTGAAAGTGTTTAGGTTTGACCTCATATTATATGGTTTTGGCAAGTCTAAAGGAAAAAAGTCTTCAGAAAATCTTATGGTATTGTATAGGCTGGCCATACATTATACAATACCTAATTGGATACAATTGAGTGTCGTTTTGCCTTGATCTCACATTACACAGTCCTTGTCAAATCCAAAAAACGACATAAGATAAGTGAACATGCATGGCCAGCCTCCAGGTCAGGCCTGGTAGTAAATTAAAGATGCTGACAAGAGCCTGAAAATGTGGCCAGAGCAGTCAGAAGTGCTCCACCTGCCTGTGATAACGAACAGTCTTTAGGCACAGGTTTGTCTATGCAGCCCTTGCATAGGGCTATCCAGGATCCAGTCAATTATATGTTGCAGGATCCAAACCAAAATCAAGCACAAAGACCTGATTGCACCCAGACTGTAGGGGGAGGAAGGTGTCCGACTTCTTTTACAGAGGAGACTAATCCTTTTAGGAGGGGGGATACCACTTGGCATCCGGACAGCTGGGGGTGATGGTTGAAAACCCCTCAGTAGGGGTGAAACCTCAGACGGGGGCTAGCATTGCCCCATTGTGCTACCCCTGACCTTCACTGCCCAAGGCTCGGTGAGCTGAATGGGAGACAGGACAGGGAGCCTCCTGCAGAATAGCACGGAGACTGGAGAAAATAACAAACAGGTGTAGCTCCTAGTGGATCCAGAGGAAACAATCAAACTGAGGCAGAAGGTATGGCTGAAGTTTTTATAATGGTGGACTATTGAGTTTCCTGTTTCAGGTGGGAGGAGCCTCTCAGATGCTGCCCTGGAAGATGATTAGAGAAAATA